>NC_133332.1:67847089-67982089 GCF_042186555.1 Aquarana catesbeiana
TATCCAAGGCAGCAGAGAGGTCCAGGAGTAGGAGTACAGAAAGTGTCGATTGGTTTTGGCTGTTAGTGTAATGTGCGTAAGTAATGTGTGTAGTGTGTGCTTTGCAGGGAGAAGAAACATTCAGATCGCTGTTCACAGTACACACAGAACTCTGTGTGATTGGCCACAGCCAAACAGCTGATTTCGGCCAAACTCATTGGCTGAAATCAGCTGCCAAACTCATGCTTTGTCCAATCACAGCACAGGTCAGCAGGGGGCACGTGCATGCGACGTACAGCTATGTTGTCTGACCTGCCTGTGCAGCCTGCCCGCAGTAAAACTACTAATCATTGGACACAGCTGATTACGTAGTAAAGAGCCGCTGATTGGCTCTTTACCCCGATCTGTGATCAGCTTTGCCCGGAGGACACAGCGATCACAGAATGCGCTGCCCTCGAAGAACTGGCTAGCCATGCTGTAGCCATCATTCGTCGTTGTTTATTTTCGTTGACAAAATTAACACTGAAATAAACATTCTGAAAATGGCTTTAGGCATAACATTTAACTACATAAACTCTTTATATGCTATCTGAGGCTCCTCCACTATCATTGTAACCTGTTATGGACCCAGATCCATATGTCACGGTCTGTTTTCCTGTGCGATTCCTATGCGGTGTGAATGGGCTGAAATTGCATTAAATTAAACGAAAACTAGTATATTTACTACTTTTCAAAAATGCACTGCACCGGAATTCATGGTACTGTGGTACCAAGTAATCTGATGCAGGCAAATGTGTTGTTAGGATTATATTGACATCTTCAGCAGATCACAAACCCAGTGCATTTTGAATGCAGTGCGGGAAACGCCCATGGGGGGGCATGTTTCCCACACTGGGTTCCAGTGTGAACAAACCCTAACTGCATCCAATCAGAGGCAGTCACTGTTCAGGTATTCTGACAGCCGTGGGTGGTAGCTGTTAGAATACAATAGCCAGCAGGGAAGATTTCTCTTGTTCAGGCTTATACGTGTATGGCTAGCTATTGTAATGAACCTGTGCCCACCTCAGTTGCTTTCATTCAACTTCCTTTCGCACTCCCATTACTTTGCTAGCTAGCTGCTGCTAAGAACAAAGACTCTTACATTGGAAAGCTCCAGGTAATTTGGTCAGAACTTAGAGAGGGTTAAGGCCCCACCCTCACATGACAGTGAGTTGCCCACTCAGGCACCCAGCCAGTGGCGGCCCGTTCATTAGGGGCACCCGGGCACCACCCCCTCTATCACATCCTAATTAATGCTCTTTGATCCACGGCCGCTACCCCCTATTCATGTGTCCGGCCTCTTTCAGGATGCCGGGCGCATGAATTACAGCGGTGAGGTTGTTTTGTTGAAGCACCTGATTAGAGCCAGAGGCCGCCCCCCGCAAAAAAAATTACCACCAGCCGCCACTGCACCCAGCACTGTTACACTGGGGAAAGGAAGTTACTGCTCCCCCATACCCTCAAGGCTCCCTATTTCACTTTCTTTCCAGAAGTTGAATGGAGCGGTAAGGTAGTGAATTGAAATTAGGTATATGCACACATGACAAGTTTAATTTTGTGAACCTGTTGCTTTGCCATGCATAGGCTAAGCAAAGTTCATTCAAATCTACCCTTAGACTATAGGATTACAATAAGGAAGTTTGGGGCTTTAAATGAGGCAGGTAATAACCAATTAGATAAAAAGAGAATTACATACCATAGTTACATATAGCAGGTGAGGTTGAAAAAAGACACAAGTCCATCAAGTCCAACCTATGTGTGTGATTATATGTCAGTATTACATTGTATATCCCTGTATGTTGCGGTCGTTCAAGTGCTTATCTAATAGTTTCTTGAAACTATCGATGCCCCCCGCTGAGACCACCGCCGTGGAAGGGAATTCCACATCCTTGCTGCTCTTATGCCCTGTACACACGGTCGGACATTGATCGGACATTCCGACAACAAAATCCATGGATTTTTTCCGACGGATGTTGGCTCAAACTTGTCTTGCATACACACGGTCACACAAAGTTGTCGGAAAATCCGATCGTTCTGAACACGGTGACGTAAAACACGTACGTCGGGACTATAAACGGGGCAGTAGCCAATAGCTTTCGTCTCTTAATTCATTCTGAGCATGCGGCACTTTGTGCGTCAGAATTTCCGACAACGGATTTTGTTGTCGGAAAATTTTATAGCAAGCTCTCAAACTTTGTGTGTCGGAAATTCCGATGGAAAATGTGTGATGGAGCCTTCACGGTCGGAATTTACGACAACAAAGTCCTATCACACATTTTCCGTCAGAAAATCCGACCGTGTGTACGGGGCATAACAGTAAAGAACCCTCTACATAGTTTAAGGTTAAACCTTTTTTTCTTCTAATTTTAATGAGTGGCCACGAGCCTTGTTAAACTCCCTTCTGCGAAAAAGTTTTATCCCTATTGTGGGGTCACCAGTATGGTATTTGTATATTGAAATCATATCCCCTCTCAAGCGTCTCTTCTCCAGAGAGAATAAGTTCAGTGCTCTCAACCTTTCCTCATAACTAATATCCTCCAGACCCTTTATTAGCTTTGTTGCCCTTCTTTGTACTCGCTCCATTTTCAGTACATCCTTCCTGAGGACTGGAGCCCAGAACTGGACAGCATACTCTAGGTGCGGCCGGACCAGAGTCTTGTAGAGCGGGGGAATTATCGTTTTATCTCTGGAATTAATCCCCTTTTTAATGCATGCCAATATTCTGTTTGCTTTGTTAGCAGCAGCTTGGCATTGCATGCCATTGCTGAGCCTATCATCTACTAGGACCCCCAGGTTCTTTTCCATCCTAGATTCCCCCAGAGGTTCTCCCCCCAGTGTATAGATTGCATTAATATTTTTGCCACCCAAATGCATTATTTTACATTTTTCTACATTTGACCTCATTTGCCATGTAGTTGCCCACCCCATTAATTTGTTCAGATCTTTTTGCAAGGTTTCCACATCCTGCTGAGAAGTTATTGCCCTGCTTAGCTTAGTATTGTCCGCAAATACAGAGATTTAACTGTTTATCCCATCTTCCAGGTCGTTTATGAACAAATTAAACAGGATTGGTCCCAGCACAGAACCCTGGGGGACCCCACTACCCACCCCTGACCATTCCAAGTACTCCCCATTTATCACCACCCTCTGAACTTGCCCATGTAGCCAGTTTTCAATCCATGTACTCACCCTATGGTCCACGCCAACTGACCTTATTTTGTACAGTAAACGTTTATAGGGAACTGTGTCAAATGCTTTTGCAAAATCCAGATACACCACCTCTACGGGCCTTCCTTTATCTAGATGGCAAGTCACCTCCTCATAGAAGGTTAATAGATTGGTTTGGCAAGAACGATTCTTCATGAATCCATGCTGACTACTGCTAATGATACCGTTCTCATTACTAAAATCTTGTATATAGTCCCTTATCGTCCCATCCAAGAGTTTACATACTATTGATGTTAGGCTAACTGGTCTGTAATTCCCAGGGATGTATTTTGGGCCCTTTTTAAAAATTGGTGTTGCATTGGCTTTTCTCCAATCAGCTGGTACCATTCCAGTCAGTAGACTGTCAGTAAAAATTAGGAACAATGGTCTGGCAATTACTTGACTGAGTTCCCTAAGTACCCTCGGGTGCAAGCCATCTGGTCCTGGTGATTTATTAATGTTAAGTTTTCCTAAGTCTAATTTTAATTCTGTCCTCTCTTAACCATGGAGGTGCTTCCTTTGATGTGTCATGAGGATAAACACTGCAGTTTTGCTTACTGAAGCTCCTCGATTCCCTCGTGAAGACTGAGGAGAAGAATAAATTCAATACCTTTGCCATTTCCCCATTCTTTGTAACCAGATGTCCTTCCTCATTTTTTATGGGGCCAATATGGTCTGTCCTCCCTTTTTTACTGTTTATATACTTAAAGAATTTCTTGGGATTTTTTTTGCTCTTTTCCGCTATGTGTCTTTCATGTTCTATCTTAGCCGTCCTTATTACACCCTTACATTTCTTGTTGCATTCTTTATAAAGTCTGAATGCTGATAATGATTCCTCAACCTTGTATTTTTTGGCACATGTATTGGCATAAACAATGGAAAACCATAGCCATAAGTACATACATATATAATGGTCATCTCTTGCATGCAAGACACATAATGGTTAAATTATACATAAATATAAAGTAACACATAACATTTGACTGTAATGTAAGACATGTTGTATCATGTCATAGAGTCAATTGTATGATAAAACTAAGCATAATATGATGGAACTGTATATTGGAATCAAAGCTTTTAACATGATGTGGTTAGAGCCATGTATTGGAATAAAGGCTGCATCATATAAAGCTTGACGCATTTCATGGATTCAATCCAACACATCAGGAGCGGATGCTAAACAAATCTGTAAAAAATGTATATGGACAACATTATTGTCTAAACTGAGGCCCAAATAATGGAGAGAAACAAGAGTCGGGAGGAAGAAAATTATCCAACCTGAAGCGAATTACATACGGTGTAGAGTTCAGCCTATGCAATACTGGTAAAAAGGAGCCGCCATGAATGTCTATCCTGGGAGCTGAGGTAATTGAGACCTATGGGAACATCGGGCGCATGCAAAACTATCCCCAGAGGGATGGAGGTCACCAAGTTGTGATAAGTAAGACCCCTTTCACACTCGTGCCACGGCTGCATTAGCGCTAAAGCACTCGTTTTAGCAGTGCTTTAGCGATGTTCAAGCGTAGCTTTTCGGACGATAGTGGGGAGCTTTTAACCCCAAAGCAGAGGTTAAAAACTCTCGTGTTACGGTGCTTCTGAAATGCTTTTCAGGTGCTTCGGAAGCGCTGCCCATTCATTCCAATGGGCAGGGCGTTTTGGGAGCGCTAAATACACTGCTCCCAAACCGCCCCAAAGATGCTGCTTGCAGGACTTTTCGGAAAGTCCTGCAAGCGCACCGCCCCAGTATGAAAAGTCACACTTGAATGAATGGGAGGCGGTTTTCAGGCGCTTAGCAGAGGCTATTTCCAGCGCTGAATCGCTTGAAAACCTCCCCAGTGTGAAAGGGGTCTAATAGTGCCACCTACTGGCTTCAAAAGTATCTATGAAATAAATTGTTACGTATAATTATGAGAAATCAGATGCTACTGCTTCAGAATAGTGTAAAAAGGCCAGTGCCCATTAAAACTGTAGGGAAACCAAAAAAGCAGGGTGACATGGGAGGATATCAACTACTGTGAACAAGGAGTGGAACAAGTGCACTAAGAATTGCATATATATTTTACTTTTTAAAGAGGGGGATTTGAAATAAGATAAAAGATATGAAAAGCAGAAAAGAGTGGTAAAGGCAAGTCCCTAATATATTACCTTGTGATACTGCATGGCATCACGATCCAAGTGTGATGTGCAGTATGACCAGACAGTGCAGCTAAACCTCCTATCTAATTCTAGTTGGATCATTCATTTTGCAGAGTGTGCAGGAGCTGAGCAATCAAATAACAGTCTATGTGGAGCAGAGCTGTAGTACTGAAAACAGGAGAAGTGTGTCCCTGAAATTCTGTAAAGCTCACCATACACTATACAATCTGGTTGTACAATCTCCATTAGATCTACCCTCAACTATGAAATGCAAGGGTCTTCCTGATTGGATACAGAGTGATTGAATAGATAGGTGTGTCCACCTATTTTACATCTATAAGATACTTGCAAGTTGCAGTGTCAATAGAATAAAATAATACTTGATTCACACCCAATTAACACACTCTCAACTATAGGAGTACAAAAATAATGTGAATCAGTTGGTGCCGCACTCCACACTCTAAATATTACCACCATATACAATGTGAATCAACCTATGTTTTCCTGAAAAACCTGTAATAAATAGCAAGGCTATAACTTTAAAGTAGGCTCTGAGGAAGAAGGTACACCTTTGAAACGCGTTAGCCAGCAGCGGTTCGCACATCCTCTCTTCAAGACCTGGAGATAGCTATCAGTGGACAGACTGTTAAAAGTCAAAGACTGTTATAAGCGCGATTTTCTTTCTACCTTTGTGAGTAGTTCTTCATTTTTTTTTTTTTAATAAATGTATCAAAGGATAATGCACAAGGCTGGTGCACCCTCTCTTTTCTGTTTTTCCGTTTTACTACTAGGATATCCCTATCCTGGAGGGCAGCAAGGCCGAAAGCTATTGTCCATCCTGAACTTTGGACTGCCTAGCCAACACACCAGTGCACAAGAGTATTTGCTTTTGTTATGCTATCACTTTAAAGTTGCGGAACTACAAATACAGAACCAGCGGTATTGACATCCAATATCAAATGTGAAAATACATTAATATCACTATGTGTTTAAACACCAAACAAAACAAAATAAAAATAGAAAACAAAAACAGAAACTATAAAGTCCTGAGATAATCCTCTTCTTATTTGTTCACCACAATGTGCAACAACTTGCTACATGCAATGTGAGTTTTCCTTCACCAGATGTGCCCTCACCTGGGATATAAGACCAGTAGTATGGTCTGACTGCACTTTTGTCCCACACAAAGGGGATCCACACTGATATTCCAAATATATGGATAACACAGAGGTTGCCACCTCCTCCTTAGTCTCTCCTCCATTCAGCCAAATTAACATAGACATTTTTTCTGTCCTTTTTTGTTTATATCGCAATACATAATACATACGTTTGATGCCCCAGTTGAAGTCCATGCGGACGAAACGCGTCAGACGAGTATTACTCTTCCCTACACTTGATTTTATTATTTTTTACGTGATCACGCTTTTTATATTGCTTGTTGATTAAAGGTGACATCCAATAAAAATACGTCATTTTATCTGCACTATTGGCGTTTCTATATATTTTTTGGGAACCACTCACATTTTGGAGACTCTCCTGTGGCCGTGATCCTTCCTTGACCCTCTGAACTGGCAGTCGAGACTTGGATTACAGAGGAAAGATTCCCCTTGAGATCCGGGGTTTCTGGGACCAACCATCGTCCATTAAGGATCTCGGAGCCTGTTCGAGCAGAGCCTGTCACCGGCATCCGAATCCACTCCCTCTGGTAAGCGTATTTCAGCTATTCCCATTATATGATCATATAATCCATGACATACAGATGAGAAGATTCCTGCACCAGTGCAACATTTCATATACAGTTGATTCTGGGACTTTTTCATTGTCTGGTTTATGGCTACATATCGGGACTTTACTGTATTTTTCCCATCACATACTTATTGATATCACGTCACATGTGCTTCATTCATGGGCCCTCTCTAATGGCCACCATCACTGATGTATTTTCCACTATTGGTCATCATCATTAGCGCTACATTTTTTTGTAATCGCAATACATAAAACACCCAGTACTTTTTATAAAGAAAGGAAGAGGCATGGCGAAGCATTTCACACCTTACCAATCTTTAGATGCAGTGGCTTCATTCGTTTTTTTATGCTTTTTTTTATTTTTTATTAGGCTTTATTTTAATAGTCTAACACTTCTCTTCTCCACAGTTTGGCAAAGTTGCTGTCCAAGGGTGGCTGCACTGCTCCTCCATAGATACAGTAGAGGAATGAGAGTTGGCCCTCTAAGGCCTGATTCACACCTATGCATTTTTTAGTTCGTTTTCAGTTTTGCAGAAACACACTACAGTACATTTAACATGGTTTCCTATGGATGTAGTTCACAGCTGTGCATTTTATTGAAAGGGCCAGGGATTTTTTTTCTGGATTTTGTTTCCATAGACTTCAATGGATCAAAAATGTGTATTGAAAAACGCACCTGCAATATGCAAACTGCAACCTGCATAGGTGTGAATCAGGCCTAAGACAGGAAGCGTGTTACTGGCCAGATCACTAGGTGAAGATAAAGAAAAAAAAGCCTAAAGAAAGAAAACTAATGGAGCCATCACATCTAAGGACTTGTAAACTGCAATATGTTGCAGTTTGGATTGGGGTTTAGGTCTGCTCTAAAGTGTTACTAAACTCACAACAGTAAAATCAATCTGTATATGCAGTAAAGCATGCTGGAGCGCCGTGGCGAATCCACAGTGGAGACCATTTTTATCAGAAAGAGGACCTACGCCGTTTAACAATATACCGGGGTTATGGCAGCTATCTGCTGCCATAACCCCGGTTTTCTATGTCAAAGTACCAACGTAAAACGACGGCGCGCGGTCCACAAGTGGTTAAAATGTATCCATCGTACAAAATATGTAAATACAAAGCCTCCCGTAAATGTGCACCCATGGCTATATAGACCCCAACCTAGTCATTGATTGTTTCCAGTAACACTATTATTTCTTGTTTATGGGTACTGCTAGTTTTGGGGTTACCTAACACAGCGAAGAGTGCACTTTATTGTGTATTAATAGTGGCTGTAGGGTGAACATTGGTGGAAGCTGATTTCATCTCAGATACTATGGTAGGCCAGCCCTAAAATCTGGAAGATATTTATGGTAGTTTATCATCCAGCAGTAAGTGGGTTAATCTGCCAAGATCTCCTGGTAGTCCTGCTGTGGAGCAGCCCTGGGATGTCTGCAGGCTGGAATGCTGTGGGATGTGCAGACTCTTCATTCCTGGTGTCAGATCAGAGGCAGAAGAACTGCTGATAAATGCTTCTCCAGAAGAGGTCGGGGTTACATTATGGGGAGACAGGATAAGTCTGGCAGCTCCCACTCCCCTGAGACAGCTAAGGAACGTTCTGCAACAGATGGGTGTCCTGTCCATCCTGAGCATAAGGCCTTTTCCTCTACACCTGTATTGAGCGGCATCCTTTAATATATGACCCGTATGGATATTTTTATTTATTTCTGTGATTTCCCAGTCACTATATGCAGCTGTCTACACACCTGTCTCTCCAGATCACCACAAATAAACCCAACAGACAACTGCAGCTGTTTATGGGAAGGTTTTTGGAGAATTGATGATGATGCCGATATGAATTTCATATGCAAATCTCATACCTGAGTGATCGCTCTGGAAGCTGTAAATCAATGTAGTAGCCATTGCTACTACAATTATAGCAGTGTTATTCTGAGTCTTGTGTCGAGTGGATGCCCTTCTGCATAGTAACCACAAGAGGTCACTTGTTCGGTATGGCTGCCATTCAGAGAACGCTTAGTATTTTTTTTTAAGAATATAAGGCATTCTCTGATTGGATGATGTGGAGAGGCATGGTGGTGACATCACAATCTCCACCTTATCTAATCATAGAAGGCTTTGTATTCATTGAAAAAAAATAGTGCTTGGGGTGGGGCTTGTTTTCTCTTTCATTACTCTTTTCTCCTTGGTTATCTACTCTTATGCCGCGTACACATGATAGGTTTTCTCGTCGGAAAAAGATATGACGGTATTTCCAACGGGATTCCGTTCAAGTTTGCCTTGCATACACACGGTCACACAAAAGTTTGATGAAATTGCGACCATCAAGAACGCGGCAACGTGCAACACTACGACGAGCAGAGAAAATGATGTTCAATGCTTCCGAGCATGCGTCGAATTGTTTCCGAGCATGCGTAGGGATTTTGCGCGTCGGAATTGCCACAGACGATCGCATTTTCGGATAGGAACTTTTCCCGACCGAAAAATTGAGAGCATGCTCTTAATCTTTTGCTGGTTGGAATTTCGCAAGCAAAAGACAGATGAAGCATACACGGTCGCATTTTCCGACGAAAAACTCTCATCGTTCTTTTGCGGGCCGAAATTCCGACCGTGTGTACGCGGCATTACTCTTCTTTTCTGTTCTTTTCTTTTCTTTCTGTTTCTTCTTTTTTACTTTTTATTTTTGCTTATTTATATAGCCAGATGCCAGTGTGTGGAGTCTGCTATTGTTTTCTGTCTTTTGGGGTCAATTTTTTTCTCCCCTTTTCCTTGAAGGTATAGCTTTCCAGCCTTTGAGTGGGGGTACAGACCTCTTGCATATCAGGAGGCTTATGGGATAGCCCCGCCCCCTTTTAAATTTTTCTCTTTCTCCCTTATAATTTTTTATATAGACATATTCATAAAGGTCTTTATAAGGGCTCTCGGACTTTATTTTATATATAAACATAGGTCAATATCAAGTATTGTATTATATTGGCTACATGATGATTTCTGGAACATTGTTTGCCTAGCGTACCTTCTAGGCAGGGCCAGATTAAGAACATCATGGGCCTGGTGCTGAGGATTTTGGTGGGGCTTTTTATAAATAAAGAAATAAAAAGGCAAACAGTTTTTTGTTATAACAAATTAAACTAAATAGAGAGAGGGAGAATGAGAGAGAGAGAAAGGGGATGAGAGAGAGATAAGGGGGAAGGGAGGGAGGATGAGAGAGAGGGGGGGTGAGAGAGAGAGAGGATGTGCATGAGCATGCATGGGAGTGATATCAACGCAGCCCAGCCAAGGCGAGTGACCGAAAGCACAGAACCTGGAAGGAAGACGATGGAAGGAAGAAGCTAGTGAAGATGGAAGCGCCCGGGACCTGCCGGATTGATCACAGCGCATCGCTAGAGGGCTCAGTCGGACAGGTAAATGTACTCTATTGTGCTAATATGCTGTGCATACTTGTCCATTATGGCATAACCTACCTCAGGGCCTCTAAAAAGTAGTAATGTTAGCGAAGTTTACTACCGCTTTAATATTGCAGGATTCCAGGAGCCTCTCATGGGGCCCCCTACTGACCCGGTGGCCCTTGGGCAGTGCCAATGGGGGTAGTTGCCAACCTTTCAAAAATATTTTCAGGGACACTTTTTTTTTACCAGTGGTATATTTAGAGTAGCTGGCATCCCCTATGTTCCACTATACATCACAATAGTAATCACAAAATTAAATGAGTACTAATAATGGGCAGAACAAATATGAGGGCTGAGAAGATTTCCTTTAGTTGAACTAACAAAAGTGTGCCCATTCTAGAGCTGGTAACATTGAGGATATTCAATATCATTTTAAAGAACTGTTTTTGTGGATAAGAGACATAGGGGAGGAGTATGGATGGTATAAAAGTGGGAAGTATGTACAGGTGAGGGAGAGGAATGTGGAGGGTATAACCATGGGCACTATGTATAGGAGATGAGTGTGGAGGGTATGGCAGTGGGCACTATGTACAGGAGATGAGTGTGCAGGGTATGACAGTGGGCAGTATGCACAGCAGAGGAGTGTGGAGGGTATGCCAGTGGGCAGTATGTACAATAGAGGAGTGTGGAGGGGATGACAGTGGGCAGTATGTACAGGAGAGGAGTGTGCAGGGGATGACAGTGGACAGTATGTACAGGAGAGGAGTGTGGAGGATATGATGGGGGAAGTATGTACAGGAGAGGAGCGTGGAAGGTATTAAGGGGGCAGTATGTATAGGAAAGGAGTGTGGAGAGAAAGACAGTTGGCAGTATGTACAGGAGGGGAGTGTGGAGGGTATGATGGGGGAAGTAAGTATAGGAGAGGAGTGTAGAGGGTATGACAGTGGGCAGTATGTACAGGAAAGGAGTGTGGAGGGTATGACAGTGGGCGGTATGTACAGGAGAGGAGTGTGGAGGGTATGGCAGTGGGTGGTATGTACAGGAGAGGAGTGTGGTGGGTATGACAGTGGGCAGTATGTACAGGAGAGGAGTGTGGATGGTATGAGAGTGGGCAGTGTGCACAGGAGAGGAGTGTGGAGGGTATGACAGTGGGCAGTATGCACAGGAGAGGAATGTGGAAGGTATGACAGTGGGCACTATGTACAGGAGAGGAGTGTGGAGGATATGACAGCGGGCACTATGTGCTGGAGAGAAGTGTGTGAAAGTGGGCAGTCTGTACAGGAGAGGACAGGAGAGGATTGTGGGGGGTATGACACTGGCACTATGTACAGGAGAGAAGTGTATGACAGTGGGTAGTATGCATGGGAGAGGAATGTTGTTTGTGGAAGGATGTTTAGGGACTGCGTAGTGGTTAAACGGGCCATACATGGATTGAAATTAAGCCAATTAAGCAGAGACCAGCCATAGTCGATCTATGTATGGACTAGCTGGTTGTACACAAGTCAATTTATTAATCTACTTAAGTACAACCAGCCTCTCAGGTTTTTCCCAAAACAATCAGTGCTGCCAGCTATAGTTAGCAACACTGATTATTGTATTCTGTGGGTTGGGAAGGCTCCCCACTGGCAGAACACAGTAACACTGCAGGTGTGATTCCCTCATCCACAGGTCAGCAGACGAGAGGATATGTTGGGACAGGCTGGGGAGAGAGGTCTGTCAGCAGGGGGGGTGTGAGGTGGTCATGGAGGGATATCAATCAGTGGGTGGGGGGAGTAACTGGGAGTGATATCTTTTGGAGTAAGGTCTGTCATCTGCAGGTTGGAAAATGTTCACCTGTAATATAAGTTGAAGGGAGGTGGCTAACATGGGAAGTGGCTGGGGAGTGACCTGGTTGGTGGTGAGTGTGAAATGGATGATGTGTTTCAAGCTTCTTTCACATGTGCAGTAATGCGGTTAATGCCCTCTAAAAAGTGATCTGTGGTGTATTGCTTTTCAACGAGTGGTATAGCAGCAGCTGACAGGCGTTTGTGAGGTGCTACTGCCGCCTCCTTTTTTTTTTACATTGCTGAATGGCATTTTTACATTGTTGGACTATGCTGCTGCTGCAAGCGAGTTTGGCTTTCAGTTGCAGAGTGGCCCCATTGAAATCAATAGGCGAATTGGACAGGAGGTGCTGCCTGTCAAACTCTGCAGGCTGAGTTAAAGATGCTGTAGCTAAAGATATTACAAAAAAAAATTGCAGCTGTGAAGTAAAGCTTCACAGCTACGGCATTCGTACAGCCCTGTCCAAATGTTACATAGTTACATATAGTTACATAGTAGGTGAGGTTGAAAAAAGACACAAGTCCAACCTATGTGTGATTATGTGTCAGTATTACATTGTATATCCCTGTATGTTGCAGTCATTCAGGTGCTTATCTAATAGTTTCTTGAAGCTATTGATGCTCCCCGTTGAGACCACCGCCTGTGGAAAGGAATTCCACATCCTTGCCGCTCTTACAGTAAAGAACCCTCTACGTAGTTTAAGGTTAAACCTCTTTTCTTCTAATTGTAATGAGTGACCACGAGTCTTGTTAAACTCTCTTCTGCGAAAAAATTTAATTTCTATTGTAGGGTCACCAGTACAGTATTTGTAAATTGAAATCATATCCCCTCTCAAGTGTCTCTTCTCCAGAGAGAATAAGTTCAGTGCTCGCAACCTTTCCTCATAACTAAGATCCTCCAGACCCTTTATTAGCTTTGTTGCCCTTCTTTGTATGTGTTAAATGTGTTATGTGTTAAAAATGTGTTTTTAAGATTTGGGTCAGGTACATGCGGTGAGGTCAGTGGCTGGTGAGGCACTGGCTAGTATCAGAGTCAGATACACACAGGTTACATACGCCGCGATCGTTAGAGCGAGAGCAATAATTCTAGCACTAGACCTCCTCTGTAACTCTAAACATGTAACCTGTAAAAAATTTTAAAGCGTCGCCTATGGAGATATTTCAGTACTGAAGTTTGGCGCCATTCCACGAGTGTGCGCATTGTATATCTATTTACTCGGCGGAACATCATCTTTCATATGTAGCGCCCTGCTCCTGAAGAGCAAATGCTATTCTTTTCAAATTTAAGTTAGTTGAAGCTACAGTTTACTGGTTTCTGTACCAGTTTGGCTGGACTGTGCAAGTTTCCATCCGACCATGGGTGGTACTGTTATCATTGGTGGATGTAGTAAGTACAGTCTGGTTGGACATATTGAATACTCTTTGCTCAGAGACAGTTCGGTGGGAGTGATCCATCCACCGTGCATTCTGGGTAGGGGTATTTAAGGAACAGACACCATTATTATTGGGTTGGCGCTTCCTGACCTCATGGCCCTCCTGGCCTGGGGAATTGCTGTTGCTTAAAATTCTGCTTTGGGGTCGGCGGACCAAAAGTCCCAGCTACTAGAAGGCCCAAAGTTTTAGTGGCCTCTTGGTCCAGAGCATGGTCTCTTTGCTGTCTGGCCTGCGGGAAGAAGAAAGGGATTGTAGTGACCAGGGGAGGACTCTTCAGGAGAGGACCGAGAATAAGGCTGGTGTCTTGAGAAGAGCCTGGGAACTCAGTCAGAGACGCATCTAGGATCAATCACAGCAATCAGTTTATTCAAGATTGTCAGGTCTGTGGCAGAGACCGTAACCAGCACAGCAATCAGTTTATTCAAGATTGTCGGGTCTGTGGCAGAGACTGTATCCGCGCATTACATTGGCTGCTAGGTTGGTGAGAGAGACCTATCCGGTGGTTGCTAAATCCAGCTGTGAAAGTGCTGCTTGCTGGATATAGAAAATACCTCTAACCGCAAGATTCAAGGTACCCGAATCCCTTTCACCCTCTACCTTGCTATTGCACATTTTGTTTCTTTAGTAAAACTTGGAAAAAGGACTAAGTGTTAGAGTCAGTGTTTTCAATTGAGTATCTACTATGGGATCCCTATGACGTGCACTGTGAAGATGGTAACGGTAAGCCCAAATCAAAATATCAGCAGCTCCTTTGGGGGTCAGTGTTACACATAGTATACAAAATAATCAGGCTAACTTTAGTGTTTTTTATTTTTTTTTTAATTCATGGAACAGTTTCTTAAAAAAAAAAAAAAAAAAAACATGTTTGAAAAATTGCTGCGCAAATACTGTGTAACATAAAAAGTTGCAACGACCGCCATTTTATTCCCTATGGTGTCTGCGAAAACAATATATATAATGTTTGGGGGTTCTGAGTAATTTTCTAGCAAAAAAATGATGATTTTTACATGTAGGAGAGAAGTGACAGAATTGGCCTGAGTGGCAAGGGGTAATTACCATAAGTAAGTAATATACAAATAATTATATATTGTTTTTAAGGTAATTTAGTATATTTTCAAAAACTGTACTCAAGTGGCTTAATGGACAAATTACTGAAGTTTGAAGTTATATCTTCCAACCAGTATTTTCACAGTAAATAGATAAATAATACATTATTATGTTATAACATATAGCATAATAATATATGATTTAGCTTGATTAAAACAGTACCTTTTCAGCAGCAGAAGATTCTCATTTTCCTTCTTAAAGTGGATGTAAACCCAAAATTTTTTTGTTATCATACTGTAGAGTATAAGATTTCCTATCATTTGAGCCCAGTCTTGCCATACAGAGTTAATCCATCTCTGAGCAATCCCCTTTTATTGTTCAGTGAGAAAAATCTTGACAAACTGAGAAAAACTTTGTCAAATCCTCCCCCTTGCTGTGAGTGACAGCCTAAGACACAGGTATTATTTTTTAATTCCCTCCCCCACTCCTTTCTTCAGCAGCTCTGCAAGGATTGGCTGTTCCACACCTCAGCATGATTTGGCATGCTGAAGTCATGTGGTTACTTTCCTGTCTTTTCATTGGATGTTAGAGATCATAGCAGAAGTTCAGTGTAAGAAATACACAGGAGAAAATGCATATTGACAAGGGGAGTGTAGAGGTGGGCGGGGAGTCTACTGACATCACGACTCCACCCACCGAGCTCCAGACAACAGACCCACCCACAGAATATGCAGTTTTTCAGGTCTAATAACAGACAGAGGGGAGACATTTGACAGGTAAAGATACATACAGGAGGCATGTATATCCTTATAGATAACCCCCATGGCAGTAGTTTAGAAAGGATGACATTGGGTTTACATCCACTTTAACTGTGTGAGAAAAATATGGGATTATGGGTAAATCTTATACCCATAAACCCATGTATTGCCTTCTAATTAAGAGGGCTGGGCTGGAAGGAAACATGTGTCTTTTAGACATGCCCCCTTCTATGACACATTTTTATGGGACAGCTGGGGCCAATGGTACTTTACCATTGGTCCAAGGCTCCAAGCTATCCATTGAGCTCAGTGCCTCTGACAAGAATTGAAAGGCACTGTGAGCTCAACCGCTCAGTCTGCTGCAAACAGAGTGTGCCAGCTTGTATTTAAACTGGCCGCTCTGTATGTAGCTTCTGACAGGCTGTGCAAAGAAGCCCCGTATCTCCGGAACCATAGGTCATTGGAGCCCTTTTAAAGAGTGGTAGGGTATGTATTTGGCTACAATGATTGGCAGCTTCCCCAGCGATCGCTCAGGTATGAGATGAGTATACATTTAGTGGTACAAGTTTTAAAAATGTAACTATACAATAAAAGTCAACTTTAAATTTACCACCTGTCCTTGCAAAATGAAAGGATGAACCTGATTTGTTCCTATGGCATTGTGCCAGTATTTTAAATAAAACTATCACAATAGAACAGGGGTTGCCGTTACTGGTATATCCTTATAAAAATCTAATCTTTGTGGTTGTTATGTAGGTCTTTTGACTTTAATATACTGTATTTGAAGTCCCTGACCTGTAACAGGAAAGTAGATCAGGACTTCTGATTTCACTTGTTGAATAAGTTTCAGGTTAGTGGCACAAAGGGTACTGAGGTCAAAAGATCAGCAAGACAGGCAGACAACGCAAATAGTATTTTCAGAATGAGGTCAGAAATAGCAGCCTACATTTCTCACAATAGGTTTCCTTTAAAATAGTTTACAGGAATCCTTTGCTGCCAAGCCAGCGTATGCAGGGTCATCCTGTTCCCGGTGCTCTCAGAATACTGCTGAGTACTTTATAACAAATGATGGATTATTTAAATAAATTAGAGTAGCATACATCATGCCTGTTGTTCCTTTGTGAATTTGAAAACTGAGAAAGGGAACGGAAAATTTAATGGTCTATTCCAATGGGTCTAATGGGTAACTAACTTTTCCTGAAACAGACACTTTCTTTGATTATAACTTCATAAAACCCAAACACATTCCACTGTGTTCAACCATTTACTATTATGCCGCGTACACACGATTGGATTTTGTGACAACAAAACCATGGATTTTTTTCCGAAGGATGTTGGCTCAAACTTGTCTTGCATACACACGGTCACACAAATGTTGACCCAAAATTCTGACGTGAGAACGCGGTGACGTACAACACGTAGGACGAGCCGAGAAAAAGAAAGTTCAATAACCAGTGCGGCTCTCTCTGCTTGATTCAGAGCATGCGTGAACTTTTGTGCGACAAACTTGTGTACACACAATCTGACTTTCCGCCAACAAATTTTGTTGTCGGAAAATTTGAGAGCCTGCTCTCAAACATTTGTGTGCGGAAACTCCGACAGCAAATGTTCGATGGAGCGTACGCACGGTCGGACTTTCCGACAAAAGGCTCACATCGAACATTTCCTGTCAGAAAATCCGACCGCGTGTACGTGGCATAACACTTATCTGATTTGGAGCAATGTTCCTCTTTCCTCCTCATTTGTCCCTCATTTTGGTCTGATCTATATAGTTGCATATAAAATTCACTTTTTATCTTTCAAAAAGTGTTTCCCAGTGCTAAACCTCTCATCCAAATTCTAAATAGCTGCATTTGAAAATTTTAAAAGCCAGTATGAAAGGAATAGTGGTGGTAAAAAAGAGCTCTTGTGGATTTATTTAACCGTTTTTCTTGGTTTATTCTTCTTTAAGGGGGTGTGGCAGGGGGCGTGTCCTATGCCTACATACTTTTGCTAGTAGGCGTCCCTCATTCCCATCTCAAAATGTTGGGAGGTATGCAGACAATGGTGATAGGATTGGTGCAACAGTGGCATTTGGTAGCACTACTCCAGAGGGAATCAGGCAACCTACAGCCTCTGCAATAATCACCCCCTTATTCCCGCTGCAACAATTACCCAAGTACACATGGCCAGGCCAGGACTTGAGTGATTGGACCAAGAGATTGCAAGGCTTGGTCTGATCATATGGGATCTCACCAGCATGCATAACTGGCTATTAAAGTATAACTAAAGGCAAAACTTTTTTTTTAGTTTTGGATAGAGTGGAGAAGGATTAGAGTACCTGTCAGTTTTTATTGCTGTCTGTACCCCTGTTAGGGAGATTCACCCTCTCTATGTGTCCTGTTTACCATTATCTTTGAAATTGAAAGTAAAAGAAAATCCCAAATATTGGGTTGTACCCAGAAAAGTAATATAGGGGACACCTTCCAATAGGTACACTAGTTCTGGTGACCTGGGGGTCCCCAAGGAATTCCCTTGATTTACAGCGATTTCCTCTCACTTCCTGTTTGGCTATGGGACAGGAAGTGAAGGGAAATATCCACAATGGGACACAGATGGCAAAAAAATCTGACAGGGGGTTATAAACCTCCCTTGCTCTATCTAAAATTAAAAAAAAATGTTTTTCCTATAGTTCTAATTTAACCACTTGCCGACCAGCTCATACCAATATATGGCAGCAAAGTGCTTCATTCCCGCAAATCGCCGTATGGGTACGTCTGTACCTTTAAGGGCGATAGCAGGCACGCGTGCCCGCTGCACGGCGGGGAACCTAACGCGTGTGGCCGGTGTGCATGAGAGCAGGAACAGGGACTTATGGATGCTCCCAGGAAAATTAGGTTTCTGTGCTTCTCTCCTTCAGCAGCTCATAAAGGCCACAGCTGATGAGGCAGAGCTAGCTTGGCAGGTAATCTGCAGTCAGATGAGAGGCCCATCACTGTTAGAATGGCCATAGGACTGGCAATGTCGCCAATACTCATCATGGCTTCACCAGAGAAACCTCCAGGCACATGGGCATACGCAGATGCGCGATGGCACTAATGGGAGCGCACAGGCACAGGTTGTGATAGATGCTGATGCCCCTTGCCTATATAAACCCACTGCTGAGATCCCTGAGTTGCTGGATTATTGTCAGCTCCCCTGTGTTCCCTGTGTTCCTGCATTCTGATCTTGGACTTCCCATTGAACGTTCCGCCTTCCTCTACCCGCTTATCATGATCTCCTGGCTTGACCCCTGGCTTATGTTCTGACCTATTTCTGCCTGCTCCACTGCTTGATTCCAGCTTGGCTCACTGACTTTGCTTCTGCCTGTTTTACTGTGAATGACCTTGGCTTGTTGCAGTGACCCTACCTGAATCCTGAATCTGCTTAAGGACTGATCTTACGTGTATGACCCCTGGCCTGGCTTCTGATTCTCCTACCGGATTTCCCAGCTACCCACTACATCTGGCTCCTTTCTAGCACGCCTGCCACACAGTGTATCCAGTTTGCTTCAGCTGCTCCACGGTGATCAAGTCATCAGGCCACAGCCACTGGCAAACCCTGCTTCTTTGGGCACTGCATTCCTTGTTCCACCTTCAGGGTTGTGCTGCACTCAGCCGCAAGGGGAGCCCTCTCAGCACCTTCGCCTTCAACTAGACTTCTGACAATAGCTGATAACAGCTTGGGAATCTGTTATTTGGCTAGTGATAGCATCAGGACCTGTCATGTTTTTTTTTTCCAATTGCTGTTCTTAAGTTTGATCAATGTATGGACAGAATAAAAATACTGATAAACACTGGACATTGTTTAGAGAATTCAACATCTGAATTTTCATTCTTCAGAATAATTGCAAGCATGCACATCCATTTTAGGCAAGTGTGCATATGTACAGTATCTCACAAAAGTGAGTACACCCCTCACATTTTTGTAAATATTTTATTATATCTTTTCATGTGACAACACTGAAGAAATGACACTTTGCTACAATGTAAGTGTAGTAGTGAGTGTACAGCTTGTATAACAGTAAATGTGCTGTCCCTTCAAAATAACTCAATACACAGCCATTAATGTCTAAACCACTGGCAACAAAAGTGAGTACACCCCTAAGTGAAAATGTCCAAATTGGGCCCAATTAGCAATTTTTCCTCCCAGGTGTCATGTGGCTTGTTAGTATTACAAGGTCTCAGGTGTGAATTGGGAGCAGGTGTGTTAAATTAGGTGTTATTGCTCTCACTCTCTCATACTGGTCACTCGAAGTTCAACATGGCACCTCATGGCAAAGAACTCTCTGAGGATCTGAAAAGAAGAATTGTTGCTCTACATAAAGATTGCCTAGGCTATAAGAAGATTGCCAAGACCCTGAAACTGAGCTAATAGGACAGGTTCCACTCAGAACAGGCCTTGCCATTGTAATGGAAATTTGTACGTTCTGTATATAATTGTATTGTATTTTGTATGTATCGCACACTGCCCTCACTGTGCACACGGCACTAATAATGTTTTCAGTACATGTTTACATTCTTTCGAGTCCTGATTAGAATTAGCCTGCCTATGTAACACCCCTTGTTACCATAAACGTACAATTGTAATATTAATGTGATACCTACGTAATCATGTGCATAAAAACCTTCAATTGCGTCATAATAAAGCAGAACAGTTATTTGGAAAGATGCTGAGCGTATCTTTTGTGTCTGTTCCCTACTGCAGTAGGATAGGAGTTGCCTATCATCAATTTAACCAAGTCAGCATGGTCAATCAAAGTTGAGTGCAGGTGCTCAGTGTCATATCCAGAGGTTGTCTTTGGGAAATAGATGTATGAGTGCTGCCAGCATTGCTGCAGAGGTTGAAGGGGTGGGGGGTCAGCCTGCCAGTGCTCAGACCATACGCATGGTGGTGGAAGTGTCATGGTCTGGGCTGAATGAGTGCTGCCGGCACTGGAGAGCTACAGTTCATTATGGGAACCATGAATGCCAACATGTACTGTGACATACTGAAGCAGAGCATGATCCCCCCTCTACGGAGACTGGGCTGCAGGGCAGTATTCCAACATGATAAGGACCCTAAACACACCTTCAAGATGACCACTACCTTGCTAAAGAAGCTGAGGGTAAAGGTGATGGATTGGCCAAGCATGTCTCCACTCCAGACCTAAACCTGTATTAAGCATCTGTGGGGCATCCTCAAACGGAAGGTTGAGGAGCGCAAGGTCTCTAACATCCACCAGCTCCGTGATGTCGTCATGGAGGAGTGGAAGAGGACTCCAGTGGCAACCCGTGAAGCTCTTCTGAACTCCATGCCCAAGAGGGTTAAGGCAGTGCTGGAAAATAATGGTGGCCACGCCAATTATTGACGCTTTGGGCCCCATTTGGACATTTTCACTTAGGGGTGTACTCATTTTTGTTGCTAGCGGTTTAGACATTAATGGCTGTGTGTTGAGTTATTTTGAGGGGACTGCCAATTTACACTGTTATACAAGCTGTACACTGACTACTTTACATTGTAGCAAAGTGTAATTTCTTCAGTGTTAGCACATGAAAAGATATAAAAAAATATTTATTAAAATGTGAGAGGTGTACTCACTTTTGTGAGATACTGTATATATACATTGTATAGACACAGTTGGGCAGAATGAATGGCTGGAAAAATACTATGCCCCTGAAATCAGTTCCAATGAATGGCCCTCAGAAAGCACTGGATCTGTTGCAGTCCTGCTGTTTTATGTAAAACTGCCTTTATTCTTTAAAACAAGCCAGTCTTGCAAAAGAGGTATAAGAATCAGCATTATGACATCATTATCAAACTCCCTGTGACCTATGTCTGAACATAAAGGGACAAAGAGAGCAACTGGCCTTTCTTCCTGTACCGAACCCTCCTTTATCTATTATTGTACCTCCTGGTCACAGTCTTCATCTGTCTCTCTCTACTCCCAGTTTGATTCATGCCTCTCTCCTGAGCTGCACATAAAGCCAACCAGACACAAACAGGCTGATTTGATTAATTGAATTTTTCTCGAGTTTGGCCTTGCACATGTACAAATCTGAAACAGCTGGCTCATGATGTAGGCGAATATAGAAGCAACTTAGCAATGACTGCATAAACAGACAGGTGTGGTCATCACACAGCCATATCTACCATCACACAATGTGTTTAAAGGCCAAATCCATTTGAAACTGATATTTACATTTTTATGGTTGCGGGCAAGATGAATGCTTTTATCTGTCTCTCTGGGACGTAAAAAGTAAATGATCCCACTCCCTTCCAGAATTTACAGCACCTCAAAAAGTGGTGTCTTGAAGCCTGGTTGAGTGTTGGCTTTTTGGTAGGACAGGAAAGAGACTCAAACTGCTTTGGGGAAAATCTAAAGCAGCTGAAGATACAGAGAAATATCTTTTCCGCATTCAACCCAGTTTTGCCCACATAAAACTGAAACACCAGTTTGCAGGGAAGTTATCAATAAACATTGCCTATTAAGACTTACACTGAACCTTTGCTTTGCCAACCTATAGAGTGAGTCACATCCATCCATTCCTTCATACCCGGAAGTACTAGGTATTTGCCTTGGCGTTGAATGGAACAATGGAGAAGTGAGGACAAGGTAAGTCTCTGCTGGGAAAGGGAGATAAAAGCAAACCTGTTGCTTTTCCCAAAATGTAAAAAGGTTTGCTTTAAAGAAAAATCCCAGCTTGTATAGGAAAATACAGTTTTTACTCACCTCCTACTCTGTACTGTTCCTTGCAGACCCAACCCTCTAGTTGTTCAACACCAATTCTTTTTCTGGTTTAATGATGACCAGCATAATTTAAGCCAATTTCTGTAAGTCCAGGCTGTCAATTACCTACCCCCTGGAGGTGTGTCATCATGTTAGCCTAGGCCCGCAGGACAGTGCTGCAGAGAAAGGCGCTGGAGTCATTAAATGAGCGCCATCCACTGCACAGTTCAAGACCAACACCAGAGCCGAACAGGAAAGATGTCACCTGGCTGGACACAAGACAACTGTATTTAAGATATACCTCACCAGTGTTATATAAACATAGTAACACCAAATTTCATAAAAGTACAATTATATCAATAGACAATATAAGATCAAATATTTAAAATTAAAATCCCAAAAAACAGCAGACGCCGAGTGGAACAGCGGGCATCCGCACAAGGGTCATTCGCTGCACTCACCTGGAAGAGCCCAAGCTTGCAGGACTTCAGAAACATGAGTGGCGCTCCCTCCGGGGGGTCTGAACCCTGGGCCGGTTTCGGCCAGTGTATAACACTGTCGGTGTGAGATGCAGACAAGGCTGCGCTTGACACATGCAATATGCTGAGGATGACGATAAATGCCCTGGCTTTTTGATTTCCAGATAAACTTTGCCTATCATATGATATCTAATGACTTTATATTTGCTTTATATATTGCGAGAGCCCAGTATGAGTGCTGCGGGGTAAAACGGAGGGTCCCACTAGAGCGCTCGAACCCCCTCCCCCCCTTAATAACAATAACACTAACAATAGCAGTTTCTAAATAATCTTTCAATGAACTTTTGACAAACCTCTGAAATATCCCAACATGTCAAAAAAAACGGGCGGGGGTAGGGTGGAGGTTAAGAAATACACACCACAAATATCAATATTAACACGATTGAAGGCACAAATAGAAAGAAGGGTGAGATATGGAGGGAAGGAGGAATAAATAGATTGGAGGGAACATTTAATGTGGAGGGGAGAGAGCGAGAATCTCAGACCATTTATCTTTCTTCTTTTGTTTTTATGTGCTTCTTTTTCTCGTTTGTTTTTCTTCAATTTTTTTATATCTTTCCATGCAAGGTAGGACATTTAGTATAACCTCTTGGAATGTCCGAGGTTTGGGGGACCCATTTATGAGAGCTATGATTCTGTCGGCATTGGAGGGGAGTGGGCCTGGTCTGCTCTGCCTGCAGAGGTTCCAATCCCAATACCATTCGGTCCTTTCCTCCTATTTACGGGGGTGAGCATAATGGTTGGGAGAGGAGTGGCGTTCTCCTGCAGGGAGAGCTGTATTGATGAACAGGGCCGGTATACCTTTCTGTTTTGTCTTATTGAGAATAAACCATTTGTGTTGGCAAACATATATATTGCATAAATTGTTGGAGTTTGCACTAGATAAAAAACGGGAATCCCAATAATAGCAGTGGGAGATTTTAATGAAGTTTTAGACAAGAGTTTAGACAGATTCCCACTGGGAAATAGGCCCAGTATGACAGGAGAGGGTTGGCTATCTTGATTCCTGGGGGAGTTGGGGATGTATGACATGTGGCGAATACGCCACCCGCAAGAAAGACAATACTCATGTTTTTCAAGTTCCTATATTACTCTCTCCAGAATAGATATGGCTCTAGGTAATAGGGAAGTATTGTCATCGGTAAGCAATATAGAGTATGGTCCAAGAGGAGTCTTGGACCACTCCCCGCTGGGGTTGATAATAAATACAGGGGATAAAGCTCATTCTAGAGAATGGAGGATTAGTCCCTATTGGCTGGAATTGTTTGGCAACCCTGGAGATATGGTGACTAGACTGAACGAATTTGTGCAGATCAATGCAGGCACGGCATCAGCCGGAGTGGTCTGGGATGCCCTGAAGGCCTATCTTAGAGGTCTCTTGATCCAACAAGTGGCAAGAACCAAGGGGAAATCTAGAGAGTGAGAAAGGGACATTAGGGATGAGATGATGCAGGCAGAGAGGCGATATGTTGAAGACCCAACTCCAGATAGGCAAAGGGAATGGCTAGATAAGCCATTATCAAGTCTACAAAATGGCCACTACAAAGAGGATGGAGGACAGACGTATATTTCAGAAGCAGAACCACTTTGGAGAAGGGGGGAGAGTGGGCCGTATGTTGTCCCTCGTGATTAAATCTAATACTCCCCCTTCTTCTGTTCCGGCAATTAGGATGCCAAATGGGGAGATATCCACTGATGCGATAAGAGATAATGCATACATTCAGTGTATATTATCAATATTTGTATCAATCCAAGAGGGGAGCTGAGAGTGAAAGAATAGACTCTTTCCTTCAAGGAATATCAATCCTGACCTTATCAGAGAAGGATAGAACAGATATAGAAGCACCAGTGACCTTTGAGGAGCTAAAACGAGCAGTGGCTAGGATGTCCAGCCAAAAATCTCCAGGCCCAGACGGGCTCCCAGTAGAAATATACAAACGATATGGTGAGGGACTACTTTCAGAACTGTTGAAAACATTAGAATGAGCATTAGCCAATGAGAGACTTCCCATTTCAATGTCGGAAGCCACCATCATCGTAATACACAAGGAGGGGAAAGATTAATTGGATGTCTCCTCTTATCGCCCAATTTCACTACTATGTACCAATGTAAAAATCTTGGCTAAAGTGCTAGCAACCCGTCTAAATGGATGTATTCAAAAGTTGATACACCCTGACCAGTCGGGTTTCATTCCCAACAGATCAACTAGTACCAACATCAGAAGAGTCTTTCTAAACATGCAGATTCCAACTGACATTGCAGGCTCTAAGGCCATATTGGCCTTGGATGCTGCTAAGGCCTTTGATAGCCTAGAATGGAACTATTTATGGAGGGTGTTAGAGAGATTTGGGTTTGGCCCTTCCTTTATCAAGTGGGTGAAAATACTCTATAGCGAACCAAGAGCTAAAATAAAAATTAACAAGGAATACTCAGAATTATTTCAGCTGGAGAGAGGGACTAGACAGGCCTGCCCCTTGTCCCCTCTATTGTTCGCTCTTGCAATGGAACCACTAGCAATTATGACTAGATCACGGTTAGATATACATGGGTTCCGGTGGCAAATGGAGGAGGACCAGATAGCACTGTATGCAGATGATGTCCTGTTTTTTCTTGGAGATGTTGATACCTCGTTAAATACAGTGATACAAATGGTTGATGAATTTTGGCGATTCTCAGGTCTGGCTATTGCCTGGAGCTCCCCACTTGGAGGTAGTTACCAAACTGAAATATCTTGGGGTCTGGATCACGAGCGATATAAACCAGTACATTAATGATAACTTTCCCATTATTAAATTAAAGCAAAAGAGAGATATTTGGATCCGACTCCCTCTATCTGTAGCAGGGTGTTGTAATTTAATAAAGATGATATGGCTACCGCAGATTCTATACTTGCTTCATAACTCTCCCATTTGGATAGGTCAGAAGTGGTTCAAGAGAATAGAATGCCTTTTTAGGGAACTAATTTCGAGGAGGGGCCAATCTAGGATTGTTTTCCAAACCATGCAGTTACCGATTAAAGAAGGGGGTATGGCGATCCCACATCCGAGATCATATTTCCTGGCATCCCAGTTATAATGGGATGTGGAGACCTGGGAGGGGGGAACCCTTGCAATAAAATGATGATAATGAGGGCCCCACATAGTATACCAGTAGAGGTGTTAGAGGCGGGGTCATTTATACATAGATGTCCAACAATAAAACTAGTTAGTAAAGTATGGCAGGTAACAAAGGCATTAATGGGATATAATGGGGTGACAGAATACACCCCCTTATGGGACAACAAAAATTTGGTGGAAGTAAGGGATATAGAGAGGCCCAGGGAATGGGAGAGGCAGGGTATTAACCGATTGGCTCAATTATATGAGGGCAATCTCATGAAGACATTTGAGGACTTAAGACGGGAATTTAATATATCAAATAAGGCATTTTATAAATATCTGCAGATTAAGCAGGCCATCCAAGCACAGTTTAGGTCACAAACCATTGAATGGACTCAGATCCCCACACTTCTAAAAATAATGAAACCAGCCGCAACTAAAGGATTCATCTCTGAGTTATATGCTAGATTGGGGGCTAGAATAATAAGTGGAGCAGGGCCATTCAGGAGTAAAGCGGGGTGGGAGAGAGACATGGGGGCAATGACTAAGGAACAATGGGATAGGATCTTAGAACGAGGAGACTTGGTCTTGATTTCTCCCTCGCAGAAAGTATCCTATTTGTTCCTAATTCATAGGGTCTATTATACCCCCAAAAAAATGCTTACATTTGGAAGGAGACAAAATGACGAGTGCCCCAGATGTAAGGCGTCAGGAGATCTGATTCATATGGTATGGAAGTGTCCTAAGTTATTTAGATAATGGGCGGAGATAGTAACTAGGATAAATAAAACTTTTGGGACCACACTAGAACTGGAGGTCAAGACTTGCTTATTAGGAAGCTTGGAAGAAGGTAGAATCCCGACTGGCCCCATTGAAGTAGTGCTGAGATGCCTGTTTCAGGCCAAGAAATTAATAGCACAGAAATGGCAGGCACAGACTCCCCCAACAGTGGAGAGCTAGGTTGAGACCATTAATTCAATGGTTTGGAGCGAGAGGGCGATATGTATTAGGCAGGGTAATTATAATAAGTTTGAAAGAATGTGGAGGCCTTGGCTGGACGAGATTGGGTACCCCCTATATGGGATTGGTGAGAGACTCTCTCTCATTCCTTGCCACTCCCTCATTCTTGCTTCCCGCCCTTACGTGGTCTTGGATGTTTTTCTCTTTTATATTTCTCCTGTCCAGGGAGATGGTTTCCCCCTTACCCTTTTGGCCATGTGACAGAAATATATGCATAACTAATAATTGAGTGGTGTGTGGGAGGGTGGGTGGGAATAGGCTGGGAGGGATAGGGAAGATAAAATAATAACAGTTTTGTTTTTTGTATTTTGAGATGTTATACGATATTTTATGTTTTTGTATGTTCTCTTTTTGATACTTGAAGAATAATAAAAATAAAGTAATATAAAAAAAAAATCCCCAAAAAACTTGGGTTAGCGCAGACTCAACATGTCAGCTGCTGTCTACACATTTTGCAAATTTCTCTGCTTCTTCAGGACATTTAATAAAGCTATTTTCATGCATAGGAAGACAATATTTCATCTGTAAATAGATTAACAAACATAGACATTAATCAATATATAATACTGACTGGGCTTAGTTGGAGATAGAAAGAGAAAAAAAGAGGGGGGGTTTATAACACCCACCTGACACTTATACTCAGACCAAATGCAGATATAATGACACAACCCATCCAGGATACAAATTGCACTCCTATCAGGTACATTGCAGAGCAGAAAAACATTGTTGAACAGTATCCGTACAATAAGATTCTCATTAACTCTGCAAATAAAACAAGAATGTAAATATATATATGCACTATAATATGTAAAAACCAGTGTCCATAAAGGAATTGTAATAATCGTGAATATGTTACCTTCATAATTCCATCCAAGTAAAAGAAGCTCAAACTGCCATTACTATGTACTATGCACTAACATGTGCTGGCAAATCCTGGATTGGACTGGTGACTCCAAATTATGAAATTTTTTGGTCCAAGTATAAGTGTCAGGTAGGTGTTATGTTTGTTAATCTATTCACAGGTGAAATATTGTCTTTCTTTGCATGAAACCAGCTTCACTAAATGTCCTGAAGAAGCGAAAGAATTCATAAAATGCGTAGACAGAAGTTGACATGTTGAGTCTGCACTAAGAGATACACATTTTTGGAGATTTAAATTTTAAATATTGGATTTTATATTAATAAAATTTAACTTTTATGGAATTTGGAGTTACTATGTTGTTTATATAACAGTGATGAGGTATATTTAAAGTCCCATGTTTGATTTTGTTGGATCTTTCGGTTTATTATTTTGACTTAGAGGTGCCAACTAGGGTTTTTTCTCGGTAAAGAACACCGAACTGCTGATCTTCTATTTCTCTTGATTAAAGATACAGTATCTCACAAAAGTGAGTACACCTCACATTTTTGTAAATATTTTTATTATATCTTTGCATGTGACAGCACTGAAGAAATGACACTTTGCTACAATGTAAAGTAATGAGTGTACAGCTTGTATAACAGTGTAAATTTGCTGTCCCCTCAAAATAACTCAACACAAAGCCATTAATATCTAAATTGCTGGCAACAAAAGAGTACACACCTAAGTGAAAATGTCAAAATTGGGCCCAATTAGCCATTTTCCCTCCCTGGTGTCATGTGACTCATTAGTGTTACAAGGTCTCAAGTGTGAATGGGGAGCAGGTGTGTTAAATTTGGTGTTATCGCTCTCACACTCTCATACTGGTCACTGAAAGTTCAACATTGCACCTCATGGCAAAGAACTCTCTGAGGATCTGAAAAAAAGAATTGTTCGCTGCCGCTATATAATGATGGCCTAGGCTGTAAGAAGATTGCCAAGACCCTGAAACTGAGCTGTAGCACAGTGGCCAAGGCCATACAGCAGTTTAACAGCACAGGTTCCACTCAGAACAGGCCTCGCCATTGTTGACCAAAGAAGTTGAGTGCACATGCCCAGTGTCATATCCAAAGGTTGTCTTTGGGAAATAGACGTATGAGTCCTGCCAGCATTTCTGCAGAGGTTGAAGGGGTGGGGAGTCAGCCTGTCAGTGCTCAGACCATACGCCACACACTGCATCAAATTGGTCTGCATGGCTGTCGTCCCAGAAGGAAGCCTCTTCTAAAGATGATGCACAAGAAAGCCCACAAAGTTTGCTGAAGACAAACAGACTAAGGACATGGATTACTGGAACTGGAATGTCCTGTGGTCTGATGAGACCAAGATAAACGCATGATCCACTCTCTTTAGAAACTGGGCCGCAGGGCAGTATTTCAATATGATAATGACCCCAAATACACCTCCAAGACGACCACTGCCTTGCTAAAGAAGCTGAAAGTAAAGGTGATGGACTGGCCAAGCATGTCTCTAGACCTAAACCCTATTGAGCATCTCTGGGGAATCCTCAAATGGAAGGTCGAGGAGCGCAAGGTCTCTATAATCCACCAGCTCCGTGATGACATCATGGAAGAGTGGAAGAGGACTCCAGTGGCAACCTGTGAAGCTCTGGTGAACTCCATGCCCAAGAGGGTTAAGGCAGTGCTGAAAAATAACGGCAGCCACACAAAATATTGACACTTTGGGCCCAATTTGGACATTTTCACTTAGGGGTGTACTCACTTTTGCTGCCAGTGGTTTAGACATTAATGGCTGTGTGTTGTTATTTTGAGGGGACAGCAAATTTACAGTGTTATACAAGATGTACACTCACTACTTTACATTGTAGCAAAGTGTCATTTCTTCAGGGTTGTCACATGAAAAGCTATAATAAAATATTGTCAAAAATGTGAGGGGTGTACTTACTTATATGAGATACAGTATGTATACGAGGGGGGGGGAGGGGTCTAGATATGGGCTTTAAATGACCCGACATACTACCATATCTACAAGTACATATTTGGGGGGCACACCATACAATACATTTAAATTCAAGATGGTGCTGCTGTAAGACCTATAAACAGTACAAAATATTTTACAGTGCACACATACAAGAATGACATTTCCTGCAGGGCTAGTTAAAAACACCTGAACATATTCAAAAAATACGGGGGTTTGGTCACACTATATGGTCATATAGTGCTAAGCCCACTTACTGCGACAAAGTACCCCGAATTAGTGGGTCCTACACTAGTAATAGAATGGAAGATCCTCTGTCTCAACCATGGGAGCTGAACTCCTCTATGTGGGAGAACTGAAAGGGATACATCCTAATCACTGGTGGCTACTAAATAGGAGGTAATGAGGAGGGGGAGGGGTGCTCCGCTGTAAAATATTTTGTACTGTTTATAGGTCTTACAGCAGCACCATCTTGAATTTAAATGTATTGTATGGTGTGCCCCCCAAATATGTACTTGTATGTTGTAATAGGCCCTGACCAGGTTTTTGGGCTGGAGCACCCCTCCCCCTCCTCATTACCTCCTATTTAGTGGCCACCAGTGATTAGGATATATCCCTTTCAGTTCTCCCACATAGAGGAGTTCAGCTCCCATGGTTGAGACAAAGGATCTTCCATTCTATTACTAGAGTAGGACCCACTAATTCGGGGTACTTTGTCGCAGTAAGTGGGCTTAGCACTATATGACCATATAGTGTGACCAAACCCCCGTATTTTTTGAATATGTTCAGGTGTTTTTAACTAGCCCTGCAGGAAATGTCATTCTTGTATGTGTGCGCTGTAAAATATTTTATACTACCATATCTGCCTTTGTATGGGCATCTTTAGTCTTATCGGTTTTACCTCTGCTCATATTGGTCCTGCAGAGACAAAGAAGTCTACAAACACATAGTCCTATGATACCATGCTCTTATACAATGTAATGTCACATAACAAGCTCTGCACACATTGCTGTTACCTGGTCAGGAGCATAGCCCATGTAATAATCACTTGAAAAAGACGAGGCAGGGAAGAGTCTTGAGCTTTATTAAATCACAGATACATCTCTCTGAGTGTAATCATTTTAGCAAATGTCATGTGGGGACTCAACAACTGAGTAGGAGGAGGGAGTCTACCTACAGCAACAAGGAAAGGCCAGCTGGTACAGAGACTGCTTGTGGATGTCATGCTGGGGCATTGAGACCTGTCTGTTAATGATCCATTTTTTAAGGTAAAGAAAAGTTCATTTTTAAACTGCAAGTACAAAGTACACGTAAGTTTGCAAATTTAACCATCTACTGTTTTCTTTTTTCCTTGTCATGTAAAATGCTTCATTGCAAAACTATATTCTTCACAAATGTATTTCATCCAGAACAATTTCAGACGGAAGAAAATTGAGCAGCACAGCAGTTTTTAAAATAAAAAGACATATTTTGCAGCAATACTCACCTTTAATCTGGCAATTCCTCCTGCAGAAATTACTCTTTGCCACTAGATATCACCAGTCTTCCGAGTTGAATGACATCCAGCATCATCTAACCCACTTCCTATGAGCCCAGGCTGTCATGCACACGCCCATTGGTGGGACGTCATTATACTGGGCTGGTCTCAGAGTACTGGGTGCCATTATGTGAGTTTAAAAAAATGCCAGTTTCCTTGGCAGAAAAACGAAACGCTCATTTAGAGCGTTTTTGTACCATTTAGGCATGCTTAGGAGTGTTTAGCATTTTTTTCTCCCAGAAAACCTCAATCAAAATCGCAAACCAGAAGGGTTTTTTCTTGCCTTTAATTGCTGAGCTTAAAATATGCCTCTAAACGTCCTAATGTGCCTGGACACATAGAATGACATTGAGCTGCCTCTTCAGGCAAAACATTAAACTCCTGTAAAAGGAGTATTTTTTTAAGCCAGTGTGCATGGCCCCTTAGGGTCCTTTCACACAGGCTGTCCAAACAGGTCCGCCTGTCATTTTTTCAGAGGGACCTGATAGGAGACTGCATTGTCCTCTATGGAGTGGCTGATGTCAGCGGACACATGTCCACTGACACCCGTCGCCATCCGATCTGATCCTGCCTGCAAAAAAACAGACGGATGGTGGTCCTATTTTCCATCTGTCCAGTGGATCGGATCGAATGGAAACGGAAATGGACAGGCGGTCCGTTTCCATACGATTTCCCCATAGAGGAGAACTGGACTGTGTCTGTGTCTGCTCTGCACAGTGGAGCGGACACGGACCTGTCATCTGCCTGTTCAGTGAGGATCAGCGGAGCGGTCCCCCACCGAGCAAGCAGAATCCATTAAAAGAAGGCGCCCGTGTAAAAAGGGTCGCATCCTCCAGGCCAACAGTATCAAGGTATAAAATGAAGGTTATATAGGAAATTTTGATTTAAAAAAAGGAGAAAGGAAGGGAATGTGTACATAATCTGATATCCTGTTTTAACAAAAGGAATTTTATAGACTTGTTGGGTGCTCCCCACCTGTGCAATGGAAGCGGTAAACAATGAACATTTATATGTAATATTTAATATTTACTCAATTACATTTGAATATAGTATTTTTTAGCACTGAATATAGTTAGTAGAAAAATACATAGAAAAGCTATACATTTCTTTTAAGCCAGCCTTCTGCACAATCCTAGAAGTACTAGAAAATTCCTGAACAATGTGATACAGCCATATCACTCTGTACTGAGCTGATCCTGAAAAGGTTAAAGTGGAATGATTCCGGATTTTATTAAGGTGCTACGGAGGGCTTAGTCGAATAAACAGCCATTGTGTGTGTGTGGTTTTTTTTTTTTTTTAGTGATGGGATTAACTGGGAAAAACCACATCTGCTTCAGTACATTAACTATATTATATGTAATGTGCAAGGAGACAGATAAGGGCAAATTGGGAAGTTAATTCAATAGAGAGCGCGCTGCTCGCTACACACTACCTCTAGGACAGGTTGTTCTGTAATCTGCCAGGGAAACTGGACTTAAGCCCCATACACACTATCAGATTTTCTGCTGTTTTTCCTTCAGATTTACCAAAAACATATAATATGAGGTCAAACCTTAGGAGTTTCAATGTGTGTGCAATCAGGCAGGCCCTCGCACTACATGTTTTTGGTAAATCTGAAGGAAAAACTCAGCAGAAAATCTGATAGTGTGTATGGGGCTTTACACTGTTTTTAACTGTGTCTAGAGCAGGGGTCTCAAACTGGTGGCCCTCCAGCTGTTGCGAAACTACATGTCCCATCATGCCTCTGCCTGTGGGAGTCATGCTTGTAACTGTCAGCCACTAAATGCTTCATGGGACTTGTAGTTTCGCAACAGCTGGAGGACCGCCAATTTGAGACCCCTGGTCTAGAGCAATGCATCACCTCCAGTGATGCTAAACTACAGTGAACGGGCCAACATATCAACTCTATAATTGATGTAAAATTCAAATACTAAAAACATTTACTTTCAGAGGAGTTCAAAGGATGTTTGGCACTGTGCCATTGAGCAGTGTATAGGATACAGATAATCGCGATAAATAATTTGAGGAATTACAGCCAAAAAAAGATCACATGGGTTCACTTGAAAATTGTAACTTAGGCAGGCCATAGATGATGCGATTTTCTTTCCTTCAGCTGTGGGTTGCAGGAAAGAAAATCGATCAATTCCTCAATTAACACTGAATTCCTCCTGAGGGCGCAGGGACCCGTCCCTATCTGGAGAACACGGGCCACTGGTAATAATCATGTTAGAGATCCAACATGCTGCTTGTACCCAAGTAGATCGATGGATCAACTTGGGTATAATCAGCCTGCTAAACCGGCTGAGATTCGAACCATCTATGGCTGGCTCTAGTTCTCAGCGCTGAGAGCTGTTTTCCAATGCACAGGCTACTATAAACATAGCTTTGTTTGCTTTAAGCCTGTATGCAGTTTGCATTATACCAGGGGTCTTCAAACTATGGCCCTCCAGTTGTTCAGGAACTACAATTCCCATCATGCCTAGTCATGTCTGTGAATGTCAGAGTTTTACAATGTCTCATGGGATGTGTAGTTCCATAACAGCTTGAGGGTCGTAGTTTGAGGATCCCTGCATTATACACTGAGAACCAGGACTGAGAACAGAAAGACCTGAGGGGTCCTTTGTTTTTTTTGTTTTTTTGTCTTTAATTACATGAGATGGTGGATGGGCTGGGCTTAGCTAAGCATATGCAGAAACTGCATGCTTCTAGCATTCTGTAATCTGTTTCTCCAATGATTACATGAATGCATTTCAATAAAGAAATCACAATTTTAAACTCCTGACAATGAAACAGGTATGTGGATCAGCCTTATGCCCCATACACAAGATCGGACATTCCGACAACAAAATCCATGGATTTTTTCCGACGGACGTTGGCTCAAACTTGTCTTGCATACACACGGTCACAGAAATCTTGTTGGAAATTCCAAACGTCAAGAACGCGGTGACGTACAACACGTACGACGAGCCGAGAAAAATGAAGTTCAATAGCCAGTGCGGCTCTTCTGCTTGATTCCGAGCATGCATGGAACTTTGTGCATCGGAATTGTGTACACACAATCAGAATTTACGACAATGGATTTTGTTGTCAGAAAATTTGAGATCCAGATCTCAAATTTTGTGTGACGGAAATTTTAAGTCCAAAGTTCATGTACTCAATGGCCCCAATACTAGAGGTCGACCGATATGGCTTTTTCTCTGGCCGATGCTGATATTTAGAAATCGTGGTGGCCGATGGCCGATATATGATGCCGATTTTTTTTTTTTTCCTTCATCTCATAAAATCTAACAGTTAGACCCCTTTCACACTGGGGCGTTTTTCAGGCGCTTTTGGTCTAAAAATAGCGTTTGTAAAGTGCCTGCGAAACGGCTCCCCTGCAGTCTCAGTGTGATATCCCGAGTGCTTTCACACTGAGGCGATGTGCTGGTAGGATGTTAAAAAAAAGTCCTGCAAGCAGCATCTTTGGAGCGGTGTATACCGCTGCTCCACCACTCCTGCCCATTGAAATTAATGCGCACCGCTGCCGAAGCGCCTGCAAAGCGTTTCAGCAGCGGCACATTCAACCCCTTCCTCGGCCGCTAGCTGGGTTATAAGCGCCACGCTAGCAGCCGAATAGCGCCGCTAAAATGACGATAAAGCGCCGCTAAAACTAGCAGTGTTTTACTGTCAATGCATGCCCACTCCAGTGTGAAAACAACCTTAAGTAATAAGTGATACAGATTTACATTTAAACATTTATTAAACAAAACAAACCACCAATCAGTTCACTTGTATGTATAATTTAGATTTAAAAAAAAAAACAAAAAAACTATATCTTAAATATTAAATACACAAAAACAGGTAATCAAAACTTTTGGACGAAAAAAAATGGGCTAACTTTACTGCTTAGTTTTTTTTTTTTAATTCATCAGTGTATTTTTTCAAAAAAAATTGCGTTTAAAAGACCGCTGCGCAAATACCGTGTGACATAAAATATTGCAACAACCGCTATTTTATTCCCTAGGGTCTCTGCTAAAAAAAATATATATAATGTTTCGGGGTTTGAAGTGATTTTCTAGCAGAAAATAGAGGCTTTTTACTTGTAAGCAACAAGTGTCAGAAAAGATTTAGTCTTTAAATGGTTAAATTGAGAGCTTCTACACAGGGAGTTCAGTCCAATAAGTGTAAACATTGTATCTCTTCAGGTTCTTTTTATCAGATTTGGCAGGCTGCCCAGAGGAGGAGAGAAGTCGCTTCATAGAAAATTTCAGGCAACTTGTATTGACTTCTATTACAGAAGTAATTTGCAAGTTGTGCTGAAGTTATAATCGGCCTTTTTTATCAGCACAATCGACCAATGCCGATTAAATAAAAAATGCCAAATATCGGCCGATATATCGGTCGACCTCTACCCAGTACACAAAGGTGTCAAAATAAAATCCTCCACTTTTCCTGGGGGCTATTCCCTGGTCTTGGCAACAGAAAGATAATGCTGTGTAAAATGGTTCATTATACACCTGAACTTGAATACGGTTGGCCCTAGATGGACCAATATCTTCCTGAGACTTGTGGGAGGGGAGATACAATATGTGCTCACCACTCCACTCCATATGTCTTCTAAGTGCAGGAACCACTGTGATCTTGACCTGAAAGTGGTGCTCCTTTGGTAATTTGGATCCTTTACATTTCTACACTAAATGATCAGACCCCTTTCAGACTGATCAGCTTCCTGAGACACTTCTGTGTGACATCTGAAAAGACTTGCTATATTATAAATGCTGCTTAAAATCTGAAACTGCCATTTATAAGTGGAATAAATAATTGCTTTGTGTAGCTCTTCCTAACATCTAAAGCAGTGGCCTAAAAACTATGACCCGTGGGCTGGATACGGCCCTTTAATTGCCTTTATCCAGCCCTTGGGACACTCTTCCTCCCTCTGACACCAACAATGATGTATTATTCTTCCCACTTACACAAATTATGGAGCATAAATTCTTTCTCTGACACCAAAGATGGGGCACTATTCTACCCACAGACACTAACGATGGGGCACTATTCCTCCCACGGACACTATCGATGGGGCACTATTCCTTACACTGACACCAACAATGGGGCACTATTCCTCCCACTGACACCAACAATGGGGCACTATTTCTCCCACTAATACTAAGGATTGGGAAATATTCCTCTACCACCTAACCACAGGGATGCTATGTACTTTTTTTTACACCCACTGACCACCAAGCCTGAGGCATTATCTACCTCCACTGTGTACAGTTGGGCCCCATAAAGTCTGAGGCACAATAAACTGGCCCTTTGTTTCCTGATCTAAAGGAACATGCAGTACGCTGTTTGACCGCATCTCATACATCAGTCCTATTCACCATATTTGCTCTCCACAATCTGCCACGCATCTTTTCAAATGACCAGAATTTTGCAATAAAAGTAATTTTGTAGAAGATACAGGAAAGGATTATGGGGATGTGTTCAAAAGCTTTCTGTTAGATGTTTTTTGTCTTTTTTTTTTTTTTTTTGCAGCTGGCATATATCTTTTACTGGATTCAGTGTTGCTTACATAAACCCTAATGCCCCGTACACACGGTCGGATTTTCCGATGGAAAATGTCCGATCGGAGCGTGTTGTCGGAAATTCCGACCGTGTGTGGGCTCCATCGGACATTTTCCATCGGATTTTCCGACACACAAAGTTTGAGAGCAGGCTATAAAATTTTCCGACAACAAAATCCGTTGTCAGAAATTCCGATCGTGTGTACACAAATCCGACGGACAAAGTGCCACGCATGCTCAGAATAAATAAAGAGATGAAAGGTATTGGCTACTGCCCCGTTTATAGTCCCGACGTACATGTTTTACGTCACCGCGTTCAGAATGATCGGATTTTCCGACAACTTTGTGTGACCGTGCGTATACAAGACAAGTTTGAGCCAACATCCGTCTGAAAAAATCCTAGGATTTTGTTGTCGGAATGTCCGGGGCATAATGTGTACGGGGCATAATACTTAGAACTGAATGTCTATTTTCAAATCTAGAGTTTGGGATTTGGAAATGTTGCTGCTGTTTACAAGTCTGCTAGTTTGATTAACATTCAGTTGGACTATAGCTGGTGCAGCAACTGGAGAGGTAAGGAAAAGAGCCTCCTAAAACAGAAACACAACAAAATAGATAAAAGATGTAAACGTACTAAGGTTAGAGGCAGCCTCCATTAGGGCAATACTGGAGGCAACAAGCTTGGAGTTTTTCTGCAGTCAAACCCTTCCCCATTGTGGGGTGTCTGGAGAAGACCAAGCACTTCCATAGCCAATATTTGGCTAATGCCGCGTACACACGAGCGGACTTTACGGCAGACTTTGCCCGGCGGACGGGATTTCGTCGGACAATTCGATCATGTGTGGGCTCCAGCGGACTTTGTTTTCTCAAAATTTGGACAGACTTAGATTTGAAACATGTTTCAAATCTATCCGACGGACTCGAGTCCGGTCGAAAAGTCCGCTCGTCTGTATGCTAGTTTGATGGACAAAAAGCCACGCTAGAGCAGCTATTGGCTACTGGCTATGAACTTCCTTATTTTAGTCCGGTCGTACGTCATCACATACGAATTTGACGGACTTTGGTTGATTGTGTGTAGGCAAGTCCGTTCATTCAGAAAGTCCGTCGTAAAGTCCGTCGAAAAGTCCGCCGGGCAAAGTCTGCCGTAAAGTCCGCTCGTGTATACGGCATAAGAGTCTTCTGCCACTTGCTGGTGACACAGAAAATGGCTGATTTATCTGCACTTGTACTGAACCTATACTCCAGTCTCTGATTAGAGTGCATAGATCGTTAACCTGCTTTCACACCCTTGGTTGCCCACTGTAATCCTTAATCTTCAATCCAGTCCATAGGATGTCTCTCTGTATCCCAGACAATGCCCCTTAATTATAATTCTCGGTTTCAGGAATCCAAAATGTAGCCAGCCAGTTACCTGCTTGCTGAGAAAGCAAATAAATCATAAAAGTAATAAAATACCGGATTCTTGTATTACAAGTAATGACTTTCACAGTTATAAGTACTAAAAGATATGAGATGAGATTTTGATTCAGGGGATTGATCATGTGGCCTTTTTGGGGTCAAGAAGGAATTTTTTCCTTCTCAGAGGCCACAATTGCCCATGGGGCTCCTTTAAAAATGCAGGTTAGAAAATGCTATCATCTGTTATAAGCCAATTTTTTTTTCTCAAGCTTTTATAAGCTGGCCCAGTGTGAAGGTGTGTATAAGCACAGAATTTGTGTGTGGCCAGTTACATGCAGTTACATGAGAAGAGTCATCATGGAACAATTGTTGCCTTGAAGATGCCTGCAGAGAGCTAGCGTGCATCTGCTTTTCTTATGATCAAAGGGAACGCTGGCATCAAGCATAATCAAGTCACCTCTGCAACCTGATCTGTTCTGTTCCCTCATGGCGTCTGCTCTCCAGAGACCCATTACCATTTCATCTCTGATCTCCATACTGTAACCTCAGACTTTTATTACACACTCTATTCTTCCACCTGACAGCCCTCTGTTCTACCAAAATACCTCACAAAACTTTTGTGCCCCTCTGTTTCTCTGGTTCTCCTTGTGTGCTAGTCCAGATTTCCATCCTCTCTGACTAATCTCTCTCGCTAACATTCTGTATTTCTTCCATCTTCTACTGTTCCCATTTTTCTGTACACACACATTTGTCCATTTGTTTGTCCTTGTTCACCATACCCTGGTAATTTCCAGTTATTTTCTGGTACTTCTTATCACCACATGTTTTCTCTGTTCCCCAGTTCTTGACTGAGGTAGAAGAACAGATGTCCCCATTCCTGATAGGATTACCTGCTATACCATCCCAAACCCAGCCTATTCATATACCTGCCAAAAACCAGACCACACCAGAGTTTGGATACAAAAAATGGCCATAGTAGCCTTTTATTAAGATGTAACAATAATTTATTTAAAAAAAAAAAAATATCCACATTGTTAACTGGGATGCACCCGAGGACGCCATACCACAGATGAGTCCCCAACCATTAGACCATAACTGATTTTTTATCGTCTCCAAAGACTACAACCGCCAGGCTGCTGTGACTTCAAGCCCCAAACCAACCAAAAACAGGGAGGGCGGCCACCAACTGAAGTATCCGTTTCTCCACCTTTTCCTGTCCTTGCCGAAGCCCCATCTGGTCTCATGCTTCCACCAATTAGGTCAGTGCATGCACCATACCAACTGTGCCTTAACCTTTTCCATCCATGTCTCCCCTCTTCACCCAATCATGCTTGCCCTTCGCTTTTTTTTTTATTTTTTGCTTCGGCCTAACTTTCCGTGATTGCCTCTATCATCCCCCTGACCTTTCTTTTCTCTCCCTCTACCCCACCTCCTATTCTCTCCTTGTCTCCCTGCACCTATAATCTGTATTCTCTCCCTTTTCCTCTCTGTTCTTTCCCTGCAGCTCTACCCAATATTTTCTTCCTGACCCCCCTCTGTTCTCTTTCTGTACACCCCCAAACCCTTTTTTTTTCCATATCTTCCTGTATTTCCCACTGCACCACCACCCGCTATTGCCCCCTTGAGCTGTCTTTCTTCTGTCTCACAAAAACACAAAAAGCACCCCACACTCACACTTATCCTCCCAACATGAGTACAACTCATGTACTCCCTAGTGCTTATTTTCTTTTTGTCCTCCCCTCTATTCTCACCCCGTAATCTTTCCTTGTTCTTTCCCTGCACCTACATTCCCTATGCTCTCCATGACACCTTACCTTCTTCTCATTCTTCTCATGCACCACTATAATCTATTCTCTTTTTGCCCTCTGTTTTTTTGCTGTCTCTGTATACTGTCCCTGTTCCCCATCTTTATTTTCCAGGCAGAATTTTTGTTTTATGGCAGAGATTATGCTCCCTCTCTGACACCCCATCACCTAATTTTCTCCAATATCTATTTTTTGTTCCCCACTCTTCTCTAATAAACAGCACTCTGCTCTCTTCCTCTACCAGTCCTTTCCGTAACAAAATTCCAGTATCTCACAAAAGTGAGTACACTCCTCACATTTTTGTAAATATTTTACTATACCTTTTCATGTGACAACACTGAAGAAATGACACTTTGCTACAATGTAAAGTAGTGAGTGTACAGCTTGTATAACAGTGTAAATTTGTTGTCCCCTCAAAATAACTCAACACACAGCCATTAATGTCTAAACCACTGGCAACAAAAGTGAGTACACTCCTAAGTGAAAATGTCCAAATTGTGCCCAATTAGCCATTTTCCCTCTGCAATGTCATGAGATTTGTCAGTGTTACAAGGTCTCAGGTGTGAATGGGGAGCAGGTGTGTTAAATTTGGTATTATCGCTCTCACTCTCTCATACTGGTCACTGGAAGTTCAACATGGCACCTCATGGCAAAGAACTCTCTAAAGGATCTGAAAAAAAGAATTGTTGCTCTACATAAAGATGGCCTAGGCTATAAGAAGATTATCAAGACCCTGAAACTGAGCTGCAGCACGGTGGCAAAGACCATACAGCGGTTTAACAGGACAGGTTCAGAACAGGCCTTACCATGGTCGACTCAAGAAGTTGAGTGCACGTGCTCAGCGTCATATCCAGAGGTTGTCTTTGGGAAATAGATGAGTGTTGCCAGCATTTCTGCAGAGGTTGAAGGGGTGGGGGGTCAGCCTATCAATGCTCAGACCATACGCCGTACACTGCATCAAATTGGTCTGCATGGCTGTCAACCCAGAAGGAAGCCTCTTCTAAAGATGATGCACAAGAAAGCCCACAAACAGTTTGCTGAAGACGAGCAGACTAAGGACATGGATTACTGGAACCATGTCCTGTGGTCTGATGAGACCAAGATAAACTTATTTGGTTCAGATAGTGTCAAGCGTGTGTGGCGGCAACCAGGTGAGGAGTACAAAGACAAGTGTGTCTTGCCTACAGTCAAGCATGGTGGTGGGAGTGTCATGGTCTGGGGCTGCATGAGTGCTGCCAGCACTGGGGAGCCACAGTTCATTGAGGGAACCATGAATGCCAACATGTACTGTGACATACTGAAGCGGAGCATGATTCCCTTCCTTCGGAGGGCCGCTAAGGAAGCTGAGGGTAAAGGTGATGGCCTGGCCAAGCATGTCTGCAGACCTAAACCCTATTGAGCATCTATAGGACATCCTCAAACGGAAGGTGGAGGAGCGCAAGGTCTCTATCATCCACCCGCTCTGTGATGTCGTAATGGAGGAGTGGAAGAGGACTCCAGTGGCAACCTGTGAAGCTCTGAGGAACTCCATGCCCAAGAGGGTTAACGCAGTGCTGGAAAATAATGGTGACCACACAAAATATTGACACCTTGGACCCAATTTGTACATTTTCACTTGTGTACTCACTTTTGTTGCCAGCGGTTTAGACATTAATGGCTGTGTGTTGAGTTATTTTGAGGGGACAGAAAATTTACACTGTTATACAAGCTGTACACTCACTACTTTACATTGTAGCAAAGTGTCATTTCTTCAGTGTTGTCACATGAAAAGATAGAATAAAATATTTACAAAAATGTGAGGGGTGTACTCACTTTTGTGAGATACTGTATACTCAGAAACGCAGATTAAATCAGGCTTAACAAAAACACAGCTCCAACAGATGGGATGGGTATCTTCATCCAATGCCACACAGTGGAGGAGAGTATATGATTAGGGGGACAAGCCCCCTCCCTCAGAGCTGATGAAGGGGGTCTGTCTCCCGAAACACAGAAGCTTCTCCACTGTGTGGCATTGGATGAGATTACCCGTCCCACCTGTTGAAGCTGTGCTTTTGTTAAGCCTGATTTAATCTGCGTTTGTGAGTATAATTTTGTTGCGTTTTTAATCGCTTGCCAACCAGTCGCCGTCATTATACTGCGGCAGGTTGGTACGGCTGTGCGAATCGCCGTAGGTGTGCGTCAGCCGCTTTGAGATCGATAGGGGGCGTGCGCGCAGTCAGAGGCACGACACTGGAGCCGATGCGCATGGCCGGCGGCTGCGATGTCCGCCGGCCACCAGCGATCGCTCCACAGAGAGCCAGAACGGGGATCTGTGTATGTAAACAAACAGATCCCCATTCTGAAAGGGGAGTAGAGAGAGATCTGCTGTTCCTAGTGATCAGGAACAGCAATCTTTCTCCTCCTCCAGTCAGTACACTCTCCCCACAGTTAGAAACACCTCAATAGGGAACACTTAACCCCTTGATCGCCCCCTAGTGTTAACACCTTCCCTGCCAGTGACATTTATACAGTAATCAATGGCTATTTTTAGCTCTGATTGCTGTATAAATGTCAATGGTCCAAAAAAAGTGTCTGATCTGTCCGCCGCAATGTCCCAGTCCTGCTAAAAATTGCAGATCGCCGCCATTACTAATAAAAAATAAATAATAAAAATGCCATAAATCTATCCCCTATTTTGTAGACGCTATAACTTTTGTGAAAAACAATCAATATACACTTATTGCGATTTTTTTACTAAAAATATGTAGAAGAATACATATTGGCCTAAACTGATGAAGAAATTAGTTTTTTTTTTTTTTAATTTTGGATATTTATTATAGCAAAATGTAAAAAATATTTTTTTTTTTGTCAAAATTGTCACTATTTTTTTGTTTATAGCGCAAAAAATAAAAACCGCAGAGGTGATAAAATACCACCAAAAGAAAGCTTTAGTTGTAGCAAAAATAGGACATAAATTTTGTTTGGGTACAACGTCGCACGACCGAGCAATTATTAGTTAAAGCGGCGCAGTGCCGTATCGCAAAAAATGGCTTTGTCATTAAGGGGGCAAATCCTTCCGGTCCTTAAGTGGTTAATAAATGATTATGGTGGTAATGCACTAGGCGTTTGCATCCTCTTGTGTGTGTTTTTACAATGGATTCAAGATTGCCCAGTCTAAGGAGGGCTGCATCGAGGAAATCATTACGTGCCATAGTCATTTTGAGAAGATCTTTGGACTGAGCGCTGGAAGGTTTTAAATAATTTTGACTGACCAACTCAGGCTGGCCATACATGATGTTCCTGTGGTTGCATGAAAGAAAAATCTCTCGATATATGCAAAATCTCTCAATTCCCTCATCAACACATTCAGAGCTATTGTGTTCTACCGGCTTGGGTACAATCAGCCTGCCCATAGATGGTTTGATTTTCGACCGGTCCCTGCTGAACCAGCTGAGATTCGAACCATCTATAGCTGGCTTTAGACAGTAACCAATTAACCTACCAGCATGTCTTTGGGGTGTGAGACAATACTACAAGGAACGCCAAGCAAGCACAGAGAGAATACGTTCATTTCTTGTGCCCTGCCTCTTTTTTCTCTCTTCCCCTCTAGTTTTAGGTTTTCCCTCATTCATCTTTCTTTTTGTGCCCCATTTTTTTTTTTTTTGTGGCCTCTCCGTACTCCACTTCCATTCTGTTCCCCCCTTTTTTCCTTACTGTCCCCCCCGCCACCCTATGCCTTCTGTTCTCTTTGCGTCCCTCCTGGCTGCCCTTTTTCCTACCTCCCTGTCCAAGCTCTTGCCTACATCTAGGTGATGTGTGTGTGTTCCCACCATCTCAGCTTCATGAGTTGGACATGGCACAAGCAGTGAGTCAGGCAATGAGTGGGGGTGGGGTAAAGCTCTGCTGTCCGGCTGTCAGGACATTTGATGGATGAGAGGTGGTAGAGCTGCAGAAGGAAGCAATGGGGAGTTGGGAGACATTACACACAAATAATAATAAAGACATTAATCATTCTCTGACAGTTGCCAGTCACCCCTCTCCAACCTCCACAGCTGCTCCCTCCACTTACTCCCCCCCAGCACCTTGCATGCAGTCCCAGCCATGTGCTGCTTGATATGCACTGGAGCTGCCTCCCGGAGTGGAGAACCCACTCCCTCCTTCCTACAGATCTGTCTCCTCCATGTATAACGCTATTACAATGTACTGATACTACCCAGACTGCCTGTAACCCATCATTTCTCCTACAAACTGCAACCAGAGCTGTCTGGTCACTTCTTGTTTTATGTTCCTATAGATGTATATATATATATATATATATATATATATATATGTATATATATATATATATATATATATATATATATATATATATATATATATATATATATATATATATATATATATATTTAAGAAGGATCATTAAATGAAGATGATTCCAACCTTTTAAAAAAATATCTGAATGTGTATTCGTGCACAAAAAGATCAAAAAACATCAGGATCAAATAATCAAGATAGCTAAAAATCAATGTTTTTGGAACTGTGTGAGATGAGATAATGTCTTCTTGTTAGGGTGCTAAAAGGACAAGATGACAGTCAACTGGTTGTGTTGGCAAGAAATTGTACATCTATGGTCAGAACACAAGCTCAGCAGAAACCCCATGGCTGTCTGATTTCGGGACAGGAACTGATAATTGCAAAAAAGATTTTCCTGCAGATCATTTCTGTTCCTGTGAGATAAGGCTGCCATTATCTGCTCAGTGCATAAACATGGCCAAAATGATAATTTAGGCTTCTGTCATTATTATTCTACAGAATGATCAAGCCATCTAATGTCGAGCAGATTTATTTACCGTTACATGGGCAGATTGCTCCTAGGGTAAGTCCTAAGACCATATGATTGGCTTTTATCAAATAACTTTTATACCGTGGCTCTATAGTGGTTGGACACATCTACTAGGCCAGGGGTCTCCAAATTTTCGAAACAAAGGGCCGGTTTACTGTGCTTTAGACTTTAGGGGGGCCAGACTGGGGCCAGTGGGAGTAGAAAATGTCCTGGCATCAGTGGGAGTAAACAATGTCCCATCTTTAGTATTAGGGGAAATATTAGTGCTCCATCGTTGATGTCGGTGGGAGGAATAGTGTCCTATCGTTGGTGTCAGTGGGAGGAATAGTGTCCTATCGTTGGTGTCAGTGGGAGGAATAGTGCCATATCATTGGTGTCAGTAAGATGAATAGTGCTCCATTGTTGGTGTCAGTGGGAGGAATAGTGCCCCATCACTGGTGTCAGTGGAAGGATTAGTGCCTCTTCATTGGTGTCAGTGGAAGGAATAGGGTTTTATTATTTGTGTCACTGGGAGGAATAGTGCCACATCGTTGGTGTCAGTGAAAGGAATAGTGCCCCATCACTGGTATCAGTGAGAGGAATAGTGCCCCATCACTGGTTTCAGTGAGAGGAATAGTGCCCCATCATTGGTTTCAGTGGGAGGAATATTGCCCCATCATTGGTATCAGTGGAACTAATAGTGCCCCACCATTGGTGTCAGTGGGAGGAATAGTGCCCCACCATCGGTGTCAGTGGGAGGAATAGTGCCCCATCGTTGATGTCAGTGGAAGCAATGGTGCCTCACTGTTGGTGTTAGTGCAGGAATTATTGCCCTATTGTTTCTGTCGGTGCAAGGGATAGTGCCTTGTATCAGTGGGAGGAATAGTGCCCCAAGGACCAGATAAAGGTATGCAATGCAAAGGGCCGCATTTGGTCCTAAAGCCACGGTTTGGAGACCACTGTCCTAGGCCTTGACAAGATCACCTATAAGCAACAATTCCAACTTCACATTCAGTGTATTTTACGTGAGAAAGGGAACTAATCAACACTGGCTATAAAGTATTTTCCAACATTTGGGTAAATATCTACAAACAACCGCATCCTTCAGATTGGTTAAGCTGGTTGTACACAAAGTGAATTTCGAGTCACGCGTGGCCCTGTCAGTTCCCTCCCACTCAATAGCCTTCGAGCTGGAGATTATTGTCGGACAAACAGCGGCTGCATCCATGTGCAGCCACTGTTCGGGTATTCTGACAGTCAAATGTGCTGGCTGCTAGAATACAATAGCTGGTAGGAAAGATTCCTCCATCCCTGATGTTTAGCATAGATAAGGAGCCATGCATTTCTCTCTTTTAGCCTATGAGAGAAATCTTACAGTGTAAGGCCCGCTTTATTCTAATTCCTGAATGCTGTAGGAAATGCTCAAATTATTGGTATTACGGTTTGTAGAATGTCATAGACTATCCATGGGCATGTGGCTAGCCAAAAAATATGACAACCACTCAATTTATACCTAGCATAAATAAGGTGAACCTAAACTGTTTCAACAATTTGCGTTAATAAAAGACGTTTAACTTACATACATTTTCCAATATATCCCCAACACTGTCCCCAGCTACATCACCAACCTCATCTTGAGATATTGCCCAAATCATCCACTCAAGACATCTTGCTCTCTAGCTCCCTTGTTAACTCCTCCCATGCTCGCCTGCAGGACTTCTAAAGAACCTCTCCCATCCTCTGGAACTCCCTACCCCAGTATGTCTGGTTAGCTCCTACCCTGTCCTCCTTAAGGCTGGTTTCACATGGGCGCTCTCCGTAGTCTGCTTCCGCCTGCTCAGCAGGAAATCTCCCTGCTGAGCAGGCGGATGACAGGTCCATGTCTTCTTTATGAGGCTGTCAGATGGAAACGGACCGCCTGTCCATTTCTATTCGACTCGCTGTTTTTGATGGACAGGATTGGAAGCCACTCTATAGAGAGCTATGGATGGTTCGATCAGGTCCGCCTAAAAAACTGACAGGCGGACCTGATCGGCAGCTCGTGTGAAACCAGCCTTAGGGGATCCTTGAAAACTAATTTATTCAGGGAAGCCTACTCCACCTTTACCTAAAAACTCTACTTGGGCCACCTTCATCGGACCATGCCTCGTAGCTATTACCTTTTGTACCACCTTCCCCTCCCTTTAAATTGTAAGCTCCATGGGCAGGGCCCTCCTATTCCTTCTGTATTGAAATGTATTGTAATTGTACGGTCTCCCTTTATATTGTAAAGCACTGCGCATCATATAAATCCTTGACAGATCTAGAAAGTCGGCACTCAGCAGAAAGATCGTAGCTGCTAGCACTAGGGGTAAATATGCCAAACCCCTTTTTGTAACTAAATATATAAAAGCACAGTGCTCACACACTATCAATTAGCCAGCGGCCATCTTACTGAATGGGTTGGTCTAAAAGACCAACCCATTTGAAGGAATAGGGCTGTATACAGAAGCCATCTTGCCGAAGTAACGGTGGCCATTTTCCCATAGACAAAGTGTATCACAGTCTAACAAAGTATACTCAGGCTATTCCATGCTGCCATAAAATTGGAGCTCCTCTGTTCATATACAACAAAAAGGCTATTGGACAGCATTTTTTTATTTTGGAAATTCTCTTTATTCAGTTATATTCCAGCTCAACTTATACAATCAGAACATATAAACAAAAACAAAACACGTTCCAAAACAAACATACAGTAGCTCAGTGTTCACCTATAGAGTGCGGATACTCAGAATCTACAATGTCATGCGCATAAAGGTAGAATGTAGGCTAAGTGTTACCAATTGTTATGGATTGGTCTTTAAAAAATGGCCACTGATCTTCGGCAAAATGGCCGCTGGATAGTACACTATATAAGCTTCATCTGGCTCCGGTTTGGTGAGCACTTGTTCCACTCATCCTTACCATTTACCTGACAGGTCTAAGATAAAACAACCTGATCTGTGCCATTGTTTAGAAGGTCATTTTCTTAAAGGGTGTTTCCATTAGAGCTCATTTGCTGCCTATAATTTGTGCAGTCATACATTCTAGTGAAGTAGTAAGAGGAAAACTCACCCAAGCTCTAGCGCTATATAGTATAGTTGGTGTGTAGTCGGTGCTCTGGCTAATTGAGCTCACAAAAGATCCATAGAAAGTACAGGCCGGCAACTCGACAGCCTCTCCATAGAAAATATTTATTGAAGCATTACAGCAGTAACATCATCCAAAAACTGACGCGTTTCAGCCTTAGGCCTTCTTGTGCATCTAATGCATTGGACCCAGGCGGCACTTCGAGAGGGGCGGCAAATTGATGCCCACTTTGCCCCGCTCCACTCCTTATTTCATTGTGGGGGGTAGGGTTGCCACCTTTTCTTTCAGTCAAACCCGAACACTTCAGCGGCCCACAGCAAAATTTTAGTTTATTGTATAAACTATACATATATTTTGCAATTAGATAACATTTCGAATCAAATTAAGTTAACCACAAGAGTCCCCCTTTACATCAGAGTCCACAGATTTCCTCTTTTACATCTGAACTCACGGAGTTCCCTTACACTGTAAGGGGGGGGGGGTGATTCTGCAGACTCTGATGTAATGGAGAACTCTGGGGACTCTGACATAAGGGATGCTCTGGGAACCCTGATCTAAGGGGAAACAGTGAGAACTCTGATTTACGGAGAGCACTCTGATGTAAGGGGGAACACTGATGTAAGGGGTGCTCTGAGAACCCTGATTTACCTTAGTGTACTCACTCAGAGGCAGGAGAGAGAAGGGGGGGGATTCAGTCACAGGCAGGGATGGAGGGTGAGCTCACTCACCCCTTGGCAGTCAGCACCTCTCATCCAGATGTAGCTGAGGCCGCTGGACTTCACATTTCTGGCCCCCACTTCCCTTTTCTGAGGCACAGCACCAGGGATTGAAGTGTGGGCAGACAAAAAGGGGTAGGGGTGGGAGAAAGAGGAGCAGATCAAGCCCTCTTTCCTCTCCCGTCTGTGTGTGTGTGGGGGGGTAATTGTTAGTGCTGGCTTTGGGCAGTGTGAAAGAGAGTGTAACAGACACTCTCAGCTTACACAACTGCAGCTAGCAACCCTGCTGGGAAGCCATAGTCTGGTCTAAATAATGTGTTTAAGTGGTCTGAAACCCGAACGTATGATTCCAAACCCGAACTGTCCGGGTGAATCCTGGACAGGTGGCAACCCTAGTGGGGGGCCCGCCGCTTATCCCACTGTATATGGGATGGCATTGCTGCTGTTAGAGGTAAAGATGGGAGCCGGCAGAGCACTCGCTGCCATACCCACACAGTGGACCGCCCACCCATCCTCTCCGTGGCTTCCCCCATTGCTGCAGACAGATGCCATGTTAGGACAGGAGGCGGAAACTGGAGGATAAAGTCAGCTGAGACCCCATTTTGGGAGAGGCATCACTGGAGGCACAACTGACATTGAGAGCAAGTAAGTGCCAGTGCCACTGATCTCGTCCCCACCACTGCTGCCTCTGTATGAACCCCCCACCACCGCTGCCTCTGTCTTAACCCCCTACCACCACCACCATCATTGCCTCTGTCTGAACCCCCCACCACCACTGCCTCTGTCTGAACCCCCCACCACCGCATTTTGGTGGGCGTGATTTTTTTTTGGGGGGGGGCAGCATTTCATTTTTGGGCCCAGGCAGCACAATGTCTTGGATCAGCCCTGGTTATAATTTTCACACAGACCATTTAATTAATATACCTATAAGTATTTATTTAACCTCTAGCTGCTTAATCATTATTAATTATTAGAGATTCACTGTTTGGTATATGGTCGCTTATTGAATTGATAGTGGGTGAGCACTGTTCTTATACACGAGGGGTCTTCAAAAACTTTCCGCACTTTTTTATATTTAATAGAGTTTTAAAATAAAGTACAGAAGCTTTTTGAAGAACTCTCGTATATTTAGTTATATAAATCCTGTATAATAATACAATTATTATTATTATTATAAATAATAATAATAATTTGTAAAAACACATTTCTAAGCCAAGGCACCTCTGCTAAGTGGAGTCCCTAACTTCTGTCTAACAGAGCTTCTTTCTTGGGACATGAGTTGAGTTGAGAGGTATCTTGATATAGCGCGGTCTTACCCTGAAGGGTCCCGACGGGACAGAAACAGCAATGTTTAGTTTGTAGTTGCCTAAAGCTGGCCATACACCAATGAACCAGCCAAAATTTGATCGCTGGGTGGCCCCTGTCGGCACCACTGTCCCTGAAATACTTTGTTTGAAAAATCAAAAGAGCCAGGCAGAAAATTCTGGGCCAAACACTGCCTACATCCAATCAGATGTAGACAATGTTTGGGTAATCCAACAGCTGACACTACAGCGGAGATTCATCCATCTATGCTGTTTACCAAGGATGGAGGATTCTGTTAGTTTTCTTTTGTTCAACCCACAGGCTGAATAAAAGAAATCTATGGGTGTATGGCCAGCTTTAGTGGTGTGGTATTAAACACAGACTCATAAAGTTTATCATCCATCTAAAAAACAAAAAGTCCAATAAGACTCAGCCAACAAGAGAGCTAAAATAAATGCAGCATATTGAGGGGTCATTAGTACCGGCTGTTTTGAAAAATGTACTCAGCCATATGGCTTTTTACATACAGGCATCCTGCTTAGTTATGCATAAGATGAATTTCAAAACATCACTTTTCTGACTATTTTTTTACTTACGTTGTGGCTTATTTTAGGCGAAAAATGTGTGCAGCAGATGTATTGCTGAAGCCACCTTAGAAAACAATTTACGTTTTTGAAAGGATGTATAAAACAGGTGAGACCTTTGTAACTGCTATGGTAAGAATACTAGGCCTTTGTGAATACACAATAAAACCTAATGTGTCCTAAAGCAAGAAGAGGTAATCTGCCCTTACCGCTTCAATACGGGGAACTTTTACGCACTTCCTGACCAGGCCAATTGTCAGCTTTCAGCGCTGTTGCACTTTGAATGGCAATTGCGCAGTCAAGCAACTATGTACCCAATCTAAATTTTTATCATTTTGTTCACACAACTAGAGCTTTCTTTTGGTGGTATTTAAAGTAGCTGTTAAGGTATGGAAACAACTTTGCAACAATCCCCTCTGCTATGTTTAATAATGTCTCCAGTGCATTTATTTTTATTTTATTTTTTAAATCGTTGTTTACATGATTTCATAGTGCCGATTGGCGCTCACATGACAACTCTGCTTTGGGTCAGGGGGGTTGTATGCCTCTGTGCACTACTTTCTTTCCCCTGTGTCTTTTTCCTTTTCTCTCTTCTCTACGTCTCCCAGCGCTTAAGTCTCCCAACGCTTTGGAAAGATTCCTTCAGAAGTGGGGGTGTGTGGAGGATTGAGGTTTTGCGGGGTATTTGGCCTGTGGCCGTAGGGGGCTCAGAGAGCCTGGGCCACCCAGGAGCTGCACGTTGCTGCCGTGTGCCTTAAACCTTCGCTAACTACTATGACGATAAGCTTGTTTAAGGTAGATGGGTAACAAGTCATTCCTAATATGTTGAGGTTGACCAGGCGGGCAAAAAGTTTGCCCAGTAATCTCAATTAGCATATTTTAGACAAAATGATAGCCTGGATCTCCCATTACTCATTTTATATACTGGGAAGATTGTTATTGTTATATTTGTAGCCTTTTATTTTATTACAAAAAGGAGATGTGTGTTGCTATGTATAATGGCACTTGTAATCTCTGTCTACTTTTATAAACTCTGAATAAACATTATTGAAAGACAAAAAATATATAAAAGTCAAACATATAGACTGGATATCTGGAAAAATGATCACTAAAGACTGAAGCAAAAAAAACACATGAATAAAAATCATATGTTGCAGAGAACAGCTTCCATGTCATTACACAAGTGACTTTTCCTTCAGCATTCGGGACCACCCAAATGAGGAAGAAAAACACTCATACACTCATGATGGCACGAAACTGGGCAGTATAAAGTGGTATTTCGGCTGGAGTTGTGTATTAAATATTGGTCTCTGCTAATGGGCAGGATCATAGTTCCCCTGATAATGTCATTGATGAGGAAACGCATAGGGTGGCTTTGTGATGTGTGATTAATTGCACATTGGGACCTGGCGGCCATCTTGTTGGTTGGAAACATTGGAGTTTTTGCAGACATGCAGTTTTTTTATCTACATTGATGTGAGTGCATTACTTTTTATATAATAAATTAAATCTCAAATTTACTACACCATGAGATGCATCCTTCACTTTTTCCTATACTATTTGGGAGTCCTAGAGAAGTATATCAGGGGATTGAGAGTGTGCTTCTTAAAAGAGGAGTGTTGTAAATCATCTGCACTGGACACCTGCTCGATTAGGATTATATTGAAAGTGTACTTTTGACCTTCCCTTTGTGGGGGTTCAAATATGATGGTAAGAGACAGTGTGATCGGGTGAGGGTGACGGCTTTCCTTTTCCTCTGATGCACTCTGCTCTTTGAATTATTACATCTATGGTATATATATATATATATATATATATATATATATACACACCTAGCGCAGCTGATTCATATATAGGATCATATTTTTGGCTGGCTGATTCTTCCAGTCCACTGTTCTACTGGGCTTAACAGGCATTTCTATGTTACTTCAATCAGAGGAGAGATATGACCTCTCTGACTAATGTTAACAGCTCAGCATAATATATATTTGAATATATTTACACACAGCAAATGGCTTTTCTTAATATACTTACAGAGCGGAACGACTAAATCTTGATAAACAGCATATATTTTCTATTAATAATGATAGATATATGACATGGGTATAATATATTCAGAAGCCTCATTACTGCACAGCTTTAATGTTAACAAGATCATGCACTGGATCCAAGGGAGTCTAATAGTATACCGATATGAAATCAGACCTAAATACTTTGTTTATAAGGCTACTCCAAAATTTGAATAAAGTTTAAATTAGAGTTGGTATTGTCTCACCTACATGTTACATATTAGGTGTCAAAATTATTGTAACCCTTTATTTGGAGCTAGATTCACATTTGTGCAGTGTTACTATATGTGTGTTAATGTGTGTTGCGGTAAGACAGCCCAATAGATACATGTTTTAGCAGATCTGCAACCAGGGCCGGCCCTACCATGGGTCCCACTGGGTCCATTGGACCCAGGCGGCACTTCTAGAGTGGTGGCAAATTGACAGCCAAGCACTGGGGGGGGGGGGGGGGGGCCTGCGTTGCCCCACTCTGCTCGCCCTACCCCACTCCCCTGCTTAGTTCACTTTGGGGGGGCCGCTGCTTATCCCACTGTAAATGGGGCCCGCGTTGCTGCTGTTAGAAGTAAAGATCGGAGTTGGCAGAGCACTCGCTGCCATACCCACACAGCAGATCTCCCACCCACCCTCTCTGTGGCTTCCCCCATTGCTGCAGACAGATGCCATGTCAGGACAAGAGGCGGAAACTGGAGGAAAATGTCAGCTGGTCAACAGCGTGAACGGAAGGAGCTTTCTGCTGTGCACGGAGACCCCATATTGGGAGAGGCATCACTGGAGGCACGACTGACACTGAGAGCAAGTAAGTGCCAGTGCCACTGAGCCCATCCCCCCAACCGCTGCCTTTGTCTGAACCCCCCACCACTGCTGCCTCTGTTAGAACCCCTCCACCACTGCTGCCTCTGTCTGAACCCCCCACCACCACCACTGCCTCTGTCTGAACCCCCCACCGCTTTTTGGTGGGGGCACTTCATTGTCTTGGGCCAGCCCTGTCTGCAACACTGGTTTCAATGCAGCACACCACCACGCATCTGTGTTTTGTGGTGCACTAAAACACATGTGCATTGGTGTGCGCTAGCTAAGTGTGTTGGGGTGCGACTCAAAATGAATGAAATGCACAGCATTTAGTCTTGTGTGTTACCATGCATTGCAGTAAAGCACTTTATATCACACATTACAGCAATGCAATGGTGTGAGTTGAATCTTAAACAATGTCCTATTTGTTTCCCCAGAGTATTGGATTAAACAGTAAAATGTGGTTTGTAAAAAAAGACTATAATGGGCCATGGGATAACACAGCTTACTACATGCCAGTGATAGTCAACTTTCTTGATGTGGGGGACCTCAATTGTGCCCCTGACATCACAATACGCCACACATAGAATTCAGTGTCAAAGACAACAGGCACACAACAGGATATGGTCAAAGACTATGGGCATGACACAAGAAATGTATTTATTTTTATAAGCCTGTGGTGTGTGAAACACACTCAGACTGACACCCAAAAAAAATGTGCACACACAAAACGTGAGAACACAAAACGTGCACAGGGTATACACATGGTCCTCCTCTGAAGAGAAAGGACTCTTACCCTGATCCCCCGGGGCGCAAGACTCCTGACAGGGACTAAGGTACTCACTGGCCCACCTAGCCGAAACCAGACGGACCCCATCCTCTGGGAGATCTGCCGAAACAGACCAACCCCAAGTAGTAGGTGTGGCTTCCCCCGAAGGGAGACCCCATGAGAGAGTGTGAACCAAGCCAGAAGGTCATATCCACCCCTTCCCCAGACTTTCAGGGCAGGCCCAACGACCTACATCCTGCTAATTGTGCAGTTAAAAATGTATATCGTGCAAAAGTGACAAACACAAATAAAAAAGGGAGAAGAGAAAGGGAATAAGTGCAAAGTGCCATGGTGCAATACCACGCAGGCCCTTCAGCCAGGAATCAAAAATTCTTCTGGTCCCGGCCAAAAGGCCCAGCCCTAGAGGCAGGTGTGAAAAAAAGTGTGATATGGTGCAGTGACCTTGGTGCCAATAAACTCAAAGTGAAGCCAATATGACACAAAAGATGGTCAGACACCATTAATATGAGGAGCTGTTGGAGACTGAAGGCATGCTTCAGGAGACATAGGCTGAAGACACATTGCATGAAACTGCTGGAGATTATTGCTATAACAGAGGGTAACATAGACTGTCTGCAGGGTCTCCTTGGCCACACAAATGTGTCAAAGGGTCGCATGCAGCTCCTTGGTTGGGTATCAGGGCTATAAGCCTCATACATATTAAAAAACATAATATTTGTGGCTTAAACAGTGCTGGCAATACACTATGCAATATCTACAGATTTAATCACCACTTGCAGTGTTTGAGTAGTGCACTGGCTAAAGCAAAAGCAAAATAGATACATAACAGTGACTTCAGGAAGCCTTCCATCATTCCAGAATCATAGCAACCTAGCATACAGGCTGGATTCCCATCATCCACAAAAGCAGACCCTAAAGAGGCAACTCTGGCCTCTGCCAAGATTTAAACCACAGGTATGAGGGAGCTGAATGGCACAGAACACATGTAGGTGTCTGCTGGTGGAACTGTTCAGTGTCAGTGCAGTGGTGCAGGGACACTAAGGTTGCCACCTTTTCTTCAAGCCAAACCTGAACACTTTAGCGGCCTGGGACACCTTTGGGTGCCCCCAAGGACAATAGTAATGCTGTGCGCATAGCACGCGGCAGTGAACAGTGGGTGTGGCCAAATTGATCTTGCCCTGCCACCCAGTAATGCCGAACCTGCCCCCAGACAACCGCCACAGCTCCTGGACAGCAACAGATTTGTGTGTGACTATCTTGGTTACTTGGGAAGCCACGGATAGGTCTGAATAATGTGTCCAGGTTTCAGTCCACCTGAAACCCGGACACATGATTCAAAACCCGGACACATTTATATAGACATTTAAATAGACAAAATCCAAATTGTGTCCCCTTGTGGATCCTACCTATAGTTTAGAGGTCATACCTTCTGGCGAATGTGGTTCTCAGGTTGTGTGACCAATTAGAATTTTCCTGCATAACAGATTTCACACAGTGGATGCTGCATATGAATATTAATACCCAATAATTATTTTTTCCATAGAACTTATGATTGCTATTTGACCTTTGGACTTTTAGGATTCAGAGCACTCAGCACTAGATATGTTTTTCTTGTTGATTCTTTAAAAGAGAATTGCAGGATATCAAAAAAACAAACAAACACATATACTCACCTGGGTGGATGCAGTATAGAACAGGCCCAGAGCAAAAGGGAACCTGGGTGCAGGGCCTACATGACTGGGGAGACAGCTGTGGAGGTTGCACAGGTTAGTTTCTGTAAATAGAAAATGAACAGGTCAAGAGATGGGGGTTGATTGGTCACTGGGCAGGATAGTAGGTGTGGCCTGCATCTTGTTATTCCCTGGGGGGGGACGGGTTAGTTTAGTCAGGGGGCAGCAGGAGAAGAGGCAACACAGCGCTCGGCTGCCAAGGCAAATTTGTTTGCAGTGGCTGAATGCCGGTGGCTCCGCAGCAGTCTGCCGAGGCGTCTAGGTCGGCTATGGTGCTACCAGGGGTTACAGGGTCATCCCAGGTGAGTACAGGCAGGGATGCCACACCAGGGGTGTCAGCATTGGATGGGGTGAGGCTAGCGGTGAGGCTAGCGGATGTGGCGCGGTGCGAGGTCTATGTTTGTTATGAGGGCCCCCTGGGTTTCCCACTTGAAGGTGGAGGTTAGGGAGAAGATTTGGAAAGGGGACAACTTGCAGATTTTTTCGCTACTGCCGCTGGAAAAGTTTAACCTGGACAAGGTTAAGCTGGATGAGAGCAAAAAAGAAGAGGAGAAACGGCTCTATAGACTTATCGCACTGACGTTTGCCAACTGGCTCCAAAAATAAACAAACACTGCAACATATTTTTCAAGTTTTTGGTGTTCCCTACCACAGGACTACCACAGTGTTGAAGTTTTTGGATATCATCACTGATACCACTTTGATGGAGTACTGTTTGCTGAGCGATAAGCTCGAGGACCTCCGTAAGACTGTGGCTGCGGTTGTCCGACGTTCCAGGGTGCAGCTGAGGGAGTTGCAGTCGTTGTTGGGTAAGCTCCATTTTGCATGCCGGATTATGCCAATGGGGCGAGTGTTTTGCAGACGCTTGGCGGCCGCTACTGCGGGGTCAGGGCGCCACATCATTTTATTCGACTTGGGTGGGACCATCAGGAGGATCTGCAGGTGTGGGACATGTTTTTGGAGCAGTACAACGGTAGGTCTTTTTGGTTGGGGCCTGCAGTCAGGCGGTGGAGCTGGATCTGTTCACTGACGCAGGGGGGTCTGTTGGGTTTGCAGCTTACTTCCATGGGCGGTGGTGTGCAGACCGGTGTCCGGAAGAGCTGTCAGAGTCCGATCTCATTCGGAACCTGATGCTGTTAGAACGGTTTCCCATAGTGCTAGCCGTGGAGCTTTGGAGGTCGGACTTCATGAACTGGAGGGTTCGCTTTCATTGCGACAATCTGGGGGTGGTGCATGCCATTAATTCCCTGTCAGCGTCTTCATTACCTGTGGTCCGCTTTCTGCTGCATTTGGTGTTACAGTATGTCTGCAACTGAACATTTTTGTGTTTGCTGTTCATTTCCTGGGGGTTGAGAATGGAGTAGCTGATGCGCTTTCTCCTCTACAGTGGGACAGATTCCAGTAGTTGGCACCGGAGGCGGAGCGGCTTGGAGTCCTATGCTCCAGGTGTTTGTGGGATCTCGTATTGACACCGTGATGTCGTTGGTGCGGCGGTCGGTGGTGGAATCTACCTGGCGAACGTATGAACGGGTATGGCAGGAGTGGCATGAGTTGATAAGTAGTGTTGGGGGTTGTACCAGCGACGAGGACAAGCTACAGGCGTTGCTGTATTTCCTCAGTAAGAACTGTGAGGAGGGTGTGTCTGTCACTTCGGTGAAAAGGAAGATGGTGGCCTTGCTTTTCTGTTTAAATTAGGTGGGGTGGAGGATGTGACAAAGGCTTTTATAGTGAGGAAGGCTTTGTGGGGTTACAGAAAAGGGTGCAGTAGGCCTGATTCTCGACGACCAGTGTCATTGGGTATGTTGACTGTTTTGGCAGGAGTGTTGCCCCATGTCTGTTTTTCTCCTTTTGAGGTTCAGCTGGTCAGGACAGCTTTTTGCGTTGGCATTTTTCGGGGCCTTACAAGTGGGTGAATTGGTCAGCCCCTTCAAATCAGTGGGGGGGGGGGGGGGCTGGCCGTCTCCGATGTGTCAGTATGGGGAGATTCTGTTATGCTGCTCATTTGTAAGTCAAAAACTGATCAGATGGGAAAGGGGGCCAGAGTGGTTCTGGGTTCAGTGGCTGGGTGGGCGCTGCAGTGCTTAGGGAGTGGCTGGGGTTATGGCCTTCCGGTCGGGGCACCCTTTTGATCCACATGGATGGATCACCAGTGTCTAGATACCAATTTGTGTCGGTTTTCAAGAAATGCTTGGAGGTGGGTGGGTTTTCACTGAAGGATTATTCGTCACATTTGTTCAGGATAGGGGCGGCTACAGAGGCGGCGCGTTGGGGCTTGAGCGACCAGACCCTTCAACGCATTGGTCGTTGGGAATCTCATCGATTTCGGTTGTATGTCCACCCTCATCTTCTTTAGAGTTAGCATAACGGGGGGGTAAATCCCCTGCTGCTAGGGTCCTGTGACTCCCAGGGTGACACGTCTCGTCTGGTGTTGTCTGTTTGTGTCTTTCTGTGGGTCACCTTATGGGTATGATGGGAACTTAACTATGTGGGGATGTATGTATGTTAGTTTTGATCTTGTTCTGTCTATGTTCTTTTTTTTTGTGTTCTTGTTTTTCAGGCCCCGTGTGCCTGATCTGGATCCTGGGTCATTCTTATGTTCACTGGGGGGCTAAGCGGGCTCTGGTTAGGCCAGAAGGCAGGCAGCTGGGTTTCCCCCAGGGGGATGCCATTGTGCATTGAATTGGGATCCCAGGTATGTTGTGGTCATGAGTCCTACCGGAAATTCAATAGAATGGACAGGCCTCCGGATGTGCTGTTATTGCACGTTGGGGGTAATGACCTTAGTATCAGGGCCTCCAGGGAACTCATCCGGGATATTAAGTGGGATTTCCTTCGCTTAAGGACCACCTTTCCAGATACTATACTGGTATGGTTAGATATTATTGGCAGGGCAGCCTGGTGGGGTCCAGATCTGTTGATCGAAACAACAAGGCCAGGATTTAGGTCAACAAAGCAGTGGCAAAAATTGTTGTTCGCAATGGGGGTCTGCTGGTCCGCCACTGTGAGCTGGAGGGGGACAATGGCCTGTATTTGAGAGATGACGGGGTATATCTATCAGCGGTGGGCATTGACATGTGGTTCTTGGGGCTCCAGGACGGTCTACAGCAGGCCTTGCAGCTGTGGCGGGCTGCCCACGCATGAGGTATCACTGGTGGGCGTCTGTGGCAGGGGTCTCTTGTTCGTGAAGATTGGAATGGTATACAATATGGTGTGGAACGGGTTGGACCTATCTTGGTATGGGTACCTTCCCTATCTGGAAATAATGGGCTATCGGTCATCGGGCTGCATTGGGCAAGAAGGTGGCAATAGTTTGTCCCTGAGCTGGTGGGATCACTGCTAGGGGCCAGGATGCCGAGGTGGTGGTGGTAAAGCCGATAGATGCGATAGAATACCTTCCTTCATGAACCTCAGACATAGCAGTCAGTTTACAAAGTTGGGTCATATATGTTATATATATATTTATTCAGATATATATATATATATATATATTTAAAATGGAGTTTATTTTGATAGTAATTTTGGTTATGGTGTTAATAAAGGGGCCATACGACCATTTAATCCAGAAGGTGTGGCGTGTTTATTTATTTAGGTAGTTAAGGATAAAGGTTGTGGGTTAAGGGTTGTAAGTGGGGTAGACGGAACATCAGCCATACACCAGTCAAGAACAGGCCCGGAGCAAAAGGGGACCTGGGTGGAGGGGCCCACATGACTGGGGGGACAACTGTGGAGGTTGCACAGGTCAATTTCTGTAAATAGAAAATGACCAGGTCAAGAGATGGGGGTTGATTTGTCACTGGGCAGGATAGTAGGTGCGGCCTGGATCTTCTTATTCCCTGGTGGGGGGGGGGGGGCAGGGGTTAGTTCAGTCAGGGGGCAGCAGGAGAAGAGGCAACGCATAGTTTTTGAATTTCCCTCCCTCCCTCCCTGTAATCAAGCTGTGTGGTATGTTTAATGTTATGTTTTTGTTTTAGGTTGATAGCTGCAGGGGTCTCTGGTTCATGAAGGTCGGAATGGTGGAAGGCATACAATATGGTGTGGAACGGATTGGATCTATCTCGGTATGGGTACCGTTCCTATCTGGAAATAATGGGCTATCAGTCATCTGCCTGCACTGGGTAAGAAGGTGGCAATAGTTTGTCCCTGAGCTGGTGGGATCGCGGCTAGGGGCCAGGATGCCGAGGTGGTGGTGGTAAAGCCGATGCGATAGAATAGAACCTCAGACATAGCAGTCAGTTTACAAAGTTGGGTCATATATGTTTTATATATATATATATATATATATATATATATATATATATATATATATATATATATATATATATATATATATATATATATATATATATATATATATATATATATATATATATATATATATATTTAAAATGGAGTTTATTTTGATAGTAATTTTGGTTATGGTGTTAATAAAGGAGCCATACGCCATTTAATCCAGAAGGTGTGGCATGTTTATTTATTTAGGTAGTTAAGGATAAAGGTTGTGGGTTAAGGGTTGCAAATGGGGTAGACGGCACATCAGCCATACACCAGTCATGATCCGTTACTGCATCTGTTCCCCGCCACCTCTAAGGCTGAGAACTGGCTAGCAGCCTCCTATTGTTCACCTGTGCCACTCTCCTCTCCCTTCCCCTTCCCCTCTGCTAGACATACACATGCTAGGTTGGCAGAAACAACCATGGAAGTTTATGGAATGCCCTGTAGTGCTTGGAAGATTTGCTGCCTTGAAGGCAGTTGGATAGAACCTATACATCCGACCAACTATTTAAGCTGGAGAACAAGTAGAATATGCATAGAAATCAGTAATATAAAAAACTTTAAGGGGACTATGCCCGACAGATCTATTCATGAAAAATGTGGTGCAGAAAGTGTTACAGCAGCATGTATTTTTATGAATATTCAGAAGGCCTGACAGAATGTATGTTATTCATGTAAAACCTTTATATAGTGAAGAAAGGGTTACTAGAGTCTGTCTTTAGGGGGGGGGCGTCATTTCATCATGACTGTGTGGATTTCAGAAATGCTGCTCTCTCCTTTTTGCCCATTTAATTGACCAAAAACTATGAGAGATCTGACATGTTTATTGCTGGTGGAATGGAAGAGGAGCCTTGGAGTGGAACAGAACACACTCAGGATCTGTCTATTTTCTCTTGTTTTTAATAGACCGAAAGATTTACACAATCGGCAAGCAGTAAATAAGCCAGCGGCAGAGTGGCAGGACTGAACGCAGCGTCCAGCAGCATGGTGATGTATGGGCTAGCTAATGGACTGAGGTCACTCCTCACAGGCCCAGTGCCTCAGCCAAGAAGAATTATCTTGGCTACAGAACTAGAACTTAAATCTGAGTAACCTGTGGCCCTTCAATCAATCCCAGCATTAACAGTCAATAACCAAACACTAGCTGTCTGTATATACAGGGCACAGGACTATTTAACAAGATACTGCAAAGAGCAACACTGAAGTGCAACCCATAGCCAACAGTAAGCAGATTTTAAGAGATTTAAGGCAAGCACATCAGATACTGTTGTGGTTGTCACGAAATCTATAGCCATTTCTTTACAGATATACAAACATATATATCTACATATATCCAGTTCCTTGAAAAAGTATTCATACCCCTTGAAATTTTCCACATTTTATCATGTTACAACCAAAAACATGAAGGGATTTTATAGGGATTTTATGTGATAGACCAAAACAAAGTGGCACACAACTGTGAAGTGGAAGGAAAATGATAAATGGTTTTCACATTTTTTTACAAATAAATCTAAAAAGTGTGGCGTGCATTTGTATTCAGCCCCCCTGAGTCAATACTTTGTAGAACCACCTTTCGCTGCAATTACAGCTGCAAGTCTTTTGGGGGATGTCTCTGCCAGCTTTGCACATCTAGAGAGTGACATTTTTGCCCATTCTTCTTTGCAAAATAGCTCAAGCTCAGAGTAGATGGAGAGCAGCTGTGAACAGCAATTTTCAAGTCTTGCTATAGATTCTCAATTGGATTTAGGTCTGGACTTTGACTGGGCCATTCCAACACATGAATATGCTTTGATCTAAACCATTCCAGTGTATCTCTGGCTGTATGTTTAGGGTCGTTGTCCTGCTGGAAGATGAAACTCCGCCCCAGTCTCAAGACTTTTGCAGACTCTAACAGGTTTTCTTCTAAGATTGTCCTGTATTTGGCTCCATCCATTTTTCCATCAACTCTAATCAGCTTCCCTATCCCTGCTAAAGAGGAGCATACCCACAACATGATTCTGCCACCACCATGTCTCACCATGAGGATGGTGTGTTCAGGGTGAAGTGCAGTGTTAGTTTTCCACCACACATAGCATTTTACTTTTAGGCCAAAAAGTTCAATTTTGGTATCATCTGACCAGAGCACCTTCTTCCACATGTTTGCTGTGTCCCCAACATGGCTTCTCGCAAACTGCAAACGGGATTTCCTATGGCTTCTTTTCAACAATGGCTTTCTTCTTGCCACTTTTCCATAAAGGCCAGATTTGTGGACTGCACGACTAACAGTTGTACTATGGAAAGATTCTCCCACCTGAGCTGTGCAGCTCATCCAGAGTTACCATGGGCCTCTTGGCTGCTTCTCTGATTAATGCTCTCCTTGCCCGAGCTATCGGTGGACGGTCATGTCTTGGTAAGTTTGCAGTTGTACCATACTCTTTCCATTTTCGGATGATGGATTGAACAGTGCTCCGTGAGATGTTCAAAGCTTGGGATACTTTTTTATAACCCAACCCTGCTTTAAACTTCTCCACAATTTTATCCATGATCTGGTGTGTTCCTTGGCCTTCATAATGCTATTTAGTCACTAAGGTTCTCTAACAAACCTCTGAGGGCTTCACAGAACAGCAGTACGTATACTGAGATTAAATTACACACAGGTGGACTCTATTTACTAATTAGGTGACTTCTGAAGGCATTTGGTTTCACTAGATTTTAGTTAGGGGTATTAGAGTAAAGGGGGCTGAATACAAATGCAAGCCACACTTTTCAGATATCTATTTGTAAAAAAATTATTAAATTATTGTGCAGAACAAAAATAAAACAAATTACATTAGACATGCAATCTGCCATCCAAATACAAAGAACTTAACCCAAGAGTGCATTCTATGCATACAAAAATATTGAAAATAAAACAAATAAAAACATTATTATAAAAAAAAAAAAAAATAGAAGTTAGTAAGTGGGGAAGGGTTTAAAATCCCTAGGCCAGCAGCCTTGTTGGGGGTCTTGTGGCTGGTATTGCCACTGACCGCCATGCTGCTGTGGTGGGTGGGGTGGCTGTGGAGGTGGGGCCACAAAATCCGAAATGTGGGTGCTTTCAGAAATTTGGCCCCTCACCCCCTTGTTGAGGAGCTGCAGGATGAGTTCCTCACACCTGCTCCTTTGCTCACTGGCCATCTGCCTTAATTTATTGGCAGTCACACACCCAAATGCCTCAGTCTCATCTGGGTCTGTACGGAGCACAGTAGTGGCCTGGCTGAAGGAGGAAGCTGTGGCCTCCTCCAGATTCCTGCTCTTCCTGGCCCTTTTAGCAGCAGGACGTAGGGGAGGGATCTGCCACTCCGTCTGGCTACTGGCCACTGGCTCCTCCAGACTGACACTTTTCTGTGTATGAAAATGGGACATAATTAGAATCTTTTTTAGGGTTTGGTCATAAATCACACACAATTTTGATCTCCTCACTGTTGCAAATTGAATGTGGAGAAATAGAAAAGACAATCATTCTGACACCGGCATTTTTCATTCTTGTTTAAATCATTTTTGGTCACTACTGTCTATTGATATGGAAACTACTTTGTTAAGGCAGAAATATTTTACCAATAACGTTTAGTTACCATCATTGTATTTTTGGATACAAATATGTTCAACAATGCTATACCTGGGTCAAGCTGGGCTCCTCCACATCTTCATCCTGTGCATCAGAACCTGTGCAGACCTCAGGAGCTGTGGCCTCAGAAAATGTCAAAGGAAGCGTAGACAGAAATGGTCTGGGTTCTGTCTGGTCTGTCAAAAACCGCAGGCTGTGGTAATACCACAGCCTGGGGACATATTGGTCATCCGCTGCTGCTCCTGACCTCTCAGAGTCCAAGATCTTGTTCAGCTCCCTTTTAAATGTAATCCTCAGGTTAGCAATCATTTGCTTTACTTAGCTTGGGGTACACTGGGGTACACTGGTTTGACCAACTCCACCAGTTTCTCCAAAGCTACCTTACTCAATATTTTACTGGAGTAGTCTCTACCCTTGCCCTTCCATAGACAGGGCAGCTCCCAGTACAGGTCGATGAATTGTGGTAGAAATTCAAGGGAAGTAAATTTATCCATCATGATAAATGATATGATGCCTGCAAGAGAGAACACAAGACAAACCATAATGACTGGCTTAACCCATAAGCTGATCCCAATATATGCCTCAAGCTAAGCAGTATAGGCCACTACCAACCTATGCCCCAATTTCCAATTGCACCTTTGTTTTATGCCTCCTTTTTTGCATTGGCGATCGTTCGTTCTCCACTTCAAGATCGTTCCTACGGCTGTTCCATCGACCGTGCGTTCTGGCTTTATATACACTGCGCATGCGTCAAACTCCGTTCTCAGTGCGTCATGACGCTGGGTGACCATCTCTCTTCTGCATGCGACACACACGACGGAAAAATTCAGGAGGGACAACATGGCGGATTCGGAGGATTACAGCCAGCCCCACGGTGGTGGAGCACATAGGAGGCACAAAGCAACCCCCATGAGCAAGGGTGAGATGGTGTGCAGATAATGCGCATCCTAGAGAAGCACGATTACCACTGCAAGTTGCGCAATTACAAAAGACCCAACAGCCGAAAGGACATCATTTTGGAGAAGGTCATCGCCGTTTTTCAGTGCAAATTTTAGGTGGAGCGATCAAAGGACCAAATCCGAAAACGATGGTCTGATCTCAAACACAGCGAACAAGACCAGATGGAGTACATACATCAGATCATAAAAAAGTACGCAATATTTGGATCTAAACTATATGTATATGTGTAAATTAGCTGTCTGTATATGTTCTTTCTCCAAGTAGCTCTAGAGAATTCTATATAAGCTTTTCTAAAATCTTTGTATGACTTGGGATTCCAAAGATAAAGGTAAATATAAAGCATATATGAACAATCTTATTTGGTCATGTTTTTGGACATTACTTTTTTTTGGAACTTATTGTTTTTTCTTCTTTCAACAGGGAGGCACCAAAAAAATAGGCTTCAGCCAAGCCACCACAAGGAACGAAGGAAGGCTACCCTCGCTCGGGCCCCAACAGGGGAGGCAACAAGGCCATCTTCCCCCCAAAACATAAGTGCCAACTTCAAACACACTCATTTAGCCACCGACAGGGGTGTTTCCAGTTGGGCCAAAGGCCATAGGCTTAGGGCAGAATGTAAGGGGTAAGGAACAAAATAAGGTCTGTTGGCATGGACCATAGGGTGAGTACATGGATTCAAAACTGGTTACAAGGGCCAGAGGGTGGTGATAAATGAGGAGTACTCGGAATGGTCAGGGGTGGGTAGTGGGGTCCCCTAGGGTTCTGTACTGGGACCAATCCTGTATAATTTGTTCATAAACGACCTGGAGGATGGGGTAAACAGTTCAAAACTACGCTAAGCAGTGCAATAACTTTTCCACAGGATGTGGAAACCTTGCAAAAAGATCTGAACAAATTAATGGGGTGGGCAACTACATGGCAAAAGAGGTTCAATGTAGAAAAATGTAAAACAATGCATTCGGGTGGCAAAAATATGAATACAATCTATACACTGGGGGGAGAACCTCTGGGGGAATCTAGGATGGAAAAGGACCTGGGGGTCCTAGTAGATGATAGGCTCAGCAATGGCATGCAATGCCAAGCTGCTGCTAACAAAGCAAACGGAATATTGGCATGCATTAAAAAGGGAATTAATTCCAGACATAAAACGATAATTCTCCCACTCTAAAAGACTGGGATAAGACTGAGATAAAACTTTTTCGCGGAAGGGAGTTTAACAAGACTTGTGGCCACTCATTAAAATTAGAAGAAAGGAGGCTTAACCTTAAACTGCGTAGAGGGTTCTTTACTGTAAGAGCAGCAAGGATGTGGAATTCCCTTCCGCGGGTGGTGGTCTCAGCGGGGGGGGGCATCAATAGTTCCATGAAACTATTAGATAAGCACCTGAATGACCGCAACATACAGGGATATACAATGTAATACTGACATATAATCACACACATAGGTTGGACTTGATGGAGTTGTGTCTTTTTTCGACCTCACCTACTATGTAACACTTTCTGGTTGCTGCCTGGCTCATCAGTGCCCATTATTCCAGCCTTGCCAGTGTAGACATGGGTAGAGGAGAGGCCCGGGGCTCCCAGTCACACAGAGTCACGCCTGCTACTATGGTCATCATATATCCCGTATCCCATAGGAGACAAGAGGGGTGGGGGCAACTGCAGGGCTTTTTCAATGTTGGCACTTTTCAAGTGTTTGCCCTCTGTAAAATGCCATCACCTTCCCTTTTCTATGCATTTTTCACAGAAAAAAAAACACAGTGCAGCATGGTGGAGTCCACTAGTCAGGAGCAAACATTGACATCAGACCAAGTGCAAGGTTGGTTAACTAATATAGCTAAATGGATGCTAGAAACAGATGTGACTTGGGGTGGCTTAATGAATGGTGTATTGTTTCTTTTTAGAGGAAAGTGAGTGTGGTCAGCTCACCCAGGATGTTTCTTTGGAGCCATGGGATCTGACTCCTGGATCCAGCACAGACATTGCCATGTTGCATTGTTTGAAGGGCCTGGAGCAAATCAAGAAGGCTGCCACTGCTTTACAGTGAAGAATAAAAGATTTTGTGGACATGCTTGCCAAATTTTAATTTCCTCTAGCCTGGTTTGAAGTTTATTGTTCCACTTGTTGGCTCCTGTTTGCCCTTTTACTAATTACCCTGTTTTTTTACTTTTAAATGTGAAAGTTTAGGGACAAAACTCAGTGTTTCTACACTCCACTCCTCTAGGTGCACCACCAGGTCATGTTTTCTAGATTTTCCTCAGTGTAAAAAGGACCGTGCAAATTACTAACAGTAAAAATGACAACATCACCTGTGCCAAATTCAAGAAATCGCGAAAACATGACCTGGGTTTGCATCTTGAGGAGGAGAGTTGGGAAAAACTGCCCTAACTAATGTGAATTGTAATGTTTACATGTTTTTTTAGAATCCAAACCCAAATTTTGAAGGTGCCCCCAAATTGGGCCTTAACATTCTTATTTCCCCCATGATCCCATGCCTAAAATGTGTGTAGTTCCATACATCTATTTTTCTAAAACCCCAAAACACACAGTGTGTCAACATGTGCTATCTCCCATCACAGGGTATCAATGGATGTGTTTTGGGGGTGCAACCCCTTCCTCATAACTAAAGTAGCTAAGAGTAAGGGGTTGCACCCCCGAAATGCATCCATTGATACCCCGTGATGGGAGATAGCATATGTTGACACACTGTGTGTTTTGTGGGTTTAGAAAAATATATGTTTGTAACTACACACATTTTAGGCATGGGATCGTAAGGGACATTTAATTGTTATGCCTCTACGTGTACGTGGCTTCAAATTTTGGCTTTTAGAGGGGATACTCCATCTGAGGAACGCAACATCCACACAGTCTTGGGATACTAATGTCTCGTTTTGCTTTCACTTTACCAAACTCAAACTTTGTAAGTTCCTGAGTTTGGGATGTGTATCTAATGTTTTAGAACATGCCTGTTTAGCCACAAAAAAGGAGAAATAATGCAAATACATGTTATACACCAAAATGTTGGTTTGTTTTAAAGCCTTAAAACGCACATGTGAATGTGCTTTGAGTAAAATGTTTTTTACTAAACAGGGTGTGGCTTATTATTTCATTGCTCAATACCAGTGTATTTCGTAAGTTGGTGTAGTGCAGTGAAAATGTGCTCTTAAATTTGGACAACTCCTGCAATTTTTAGGTCTCCAAAAAATTAAAGGAGTTGTAAAGGTATAATGTTTTTGAACTTCATGCATTAGATCCATTAAGAACAAAAACATTGTGTGTGTGTAGCAGACCCACAGCACGCCATAATAGTTAGCTGAAGAAGATATTGTCACCTCATGTAGCAATTAAGGTACAAGTGACAATCTGCAAATGGTGGCAAGTGACGTGGCAAGTGACAATCTGTAAATGGTGGCAGGTAACATGCAGTGCATGCAAGACTATCTAAAGGAAACCTGAAATGAGAGAAATATGCAGACTGCTATTGCCTGGCTATCTCTGACTGTGATAACTGGCAAATGGACTGTTACTAAATACTTGCTGACAGGGTGTCCAAACATTTGTGCACACAAATTTTGAATATGTTATAATCAGCAAAAAAATAGCATTTGTGCAAGTTTGTTTCCTACAGAGTCTATAAACTTAATTTCACAACAATTAATACAGTATACTATGCAATTTAAACAAAGAAGTTCAAACGTTTGCATACAAGCAATACAATAAACATATATCTCTCCGAAAGTGAATGCATTTTTGAAACCTGATCTTTTTCAAGTTACTAGGTATTCTTATGTAGGTTAAAAACTAGGTCTCCAATTGGATATCATTATAATAATATTTTAAATACAAAACAAAGCACTTTTCCAGGACAGACGTTCCCATGAAGGAGGGCATCCTAAGGGGCAGAAGTCGGTGATGGGGCAAAGTATAACACCAGGGTTTGGCAGATGTACATGAACAGAGAAGCTGTCACCTCTCCATCAGACTCCCCCAAACGCCACGCTAACACTTTGGGGTGAGCGCGCTTGGGGTCAGAGGGTACGCAGAGGGGGAGAAGCATTGCCAGTCAAATCACTTCGGGAACAGAGTGGGATAGAACCCAGTTCAATTGGAGGGTAATGAAACCTCATCAATCATGCAATTATACACCTGTCAAGGGTAGAACAATGGCAGAATGCCTAAATGTAGCGTGAGGGGCTGGGGGGAGGTGGGATAATTCAGATGGGACACAGTGATTGACAGCATACAAACATGTTTGGGAGGCTAGACAATTCCAAGATGACAAGCTACACCTGTATGTGGAATGGCACACACTGTACGAAAAAAGGTTTTTAAATAAGCTAAAACACATATAGATATAAAAATCCTCTACCATGTAAGAAAGCATGATGGCTCCGGCCTCGAAAAGCAATGTATTGCCAGTTCGTAAACAACTGATATATCTTTGTATTTGCATTATTTTTAGGTTGTGTGGCTTCATATTTTAAGGAAAATGTAACAATGTTCCTCATTGATCATACCCTGGGTAAGTTGACCAACATATAACACTCCTGCTGCTTAAGAAGCCCAGAGACCTAAAATGGCCATCAGAAGATCCAGCTGCTAAATGACATACACTGTACGAGGCACAAAGGCAATATTCCTAAATACACTAATATGCATACCAAAACCAAGGTAATTTCTAGTTCATAGGCTAATAATATTTTAGTGTATATCTATTTTAAGGTATTTTACTACATATTTAAAATAAACTTGACTCTGGTCTGGTCCCCAGTGATTTCAACCTGGTCAAGTTGGCCAAAATGTAACTCTCACTGCCAAAGAAGTCCAGAGACTTGAGATGGCAGTCAGAAGATCCAAACACAAAATGTCCATTCTTTAATACAGTCTGTACATTTAAAAAGTACCATCATTACTCACAAACCAGCCTTTTTTGGGGCTGTATTTATCTCAGAGGAACAATAGAGTTCAGCTGGGAAAATCCATTTCAAACAATCAATTCGGTTTGGCCTGGGGGTATCTATCTAAACAGACTCTGGATTGTATTATCAGTCCAGAGTTCACAGAATGCTCATAGACACATGACAATTAACCAATCTGACCAAAACCATATGAATCAAGCCATAATTACATTATATTTGTGGCAACCACAGTTACAGCATGCTCCGCCACACCAATACTGGCCCATTTTGAGTGTCACCTGATAACGGGGTGACAATCAGACTATGTAGAATTCCCTAGGAGATGATAATACATTTTTAGCCTGCTGCACATTTTCTGTGCAGGCAGACTTCAATCATGGTCATTTCTTTGAAATGAAAAAAGTGGAACAAGCTTGTAATCACACATGTCACATTTAGACTGCGATGTGTATTAACGCAATGCGTAGAGTAATTGTGTACTTCAAAAAAACAATATGTGACTTCAGCAATCTCCAGGATTTGTGATATTTCTGGGTTAATATGCTTTAGGGTATGTAGCCATGGATTTTTTTTAAATGTACCTAGGACACTACTGTGGAAAATGATGCACAACAGCAAGAAAATCTAAAATGAAGGCAATAGGTTTGTAAACTCCGTGTACATGGTAACACTGCTGAAAGACGAAGAGAGCAATATGCAACATGTCTGGTTGTCTTTTCTGCTACATTTGTCAAAGCATCGCCATGAGTACGGTAAGCTCCACTTCTCAATGTCTTCACCACGGCTCTATCTCCGAACTGTCAATGTTAAGTGCTAATTTTTAATATAAATACTTTTTTATTTTATTATTTCAAAGGTGAAGGTACTGAGTGTATTTTCATGGAGCATATCTGTTTATTTTTTCTTCTAATGCTCAATTCAAAATGATTTTGATTTTACTCTCACATTTTTACACACTTTCTGTACCACACTACCATTATTATAATAAATACACAGATTTCTAGATTCTCCCTCTAGTCCAGCCATTCTCAATTAATTTCTGTGGAAATCTAGCGTTTCTTTAGAGGTTGCTAGGGGTTCCTTGAGCTGTAAGTGATTGTCCTCCCATCTGATGGTGCTTGGATAGTTCCATGTCCAACAACCCTTAGGAAAACCAACCGTATGACACCAATGATCTTTTTAGTTGTCTGTAAAGGTTGCATTGTGATCACCACTGTAAGGTGGCCATTCTCCCCTTTGACTATTAATGTAAAGGGCATTCTTTCCCCAATGCATTAAGTTTAGCAGGGGTTGCCTGAGACCTAAAATTATTTAAAGGGTTCCACTGGGGTGAAAAGGTTGAGCAAGGCTGCTATAAGGACTGTAGATATATTTGACACATTTGGACAGCCTCCCCGATCAATAACTATGTAAAGTCTCAGGCTGTATTTACACTTGAGCGTCACATTTCTGCGCTTTTTTTTGCACATTTTATCACGTGTTTCTATGTATGTTTTTGCACATTTTGTTACACAGTTTGACCTTCAAGTGTTTTTGTATTAGCCTATAAAGGAAAGTATCATCTGTGACATCTCTTGTTGCTGTGTGGACATATCAGCGCATTAACACGCGACAAAACGTGCGTATTGCACATTTTACACATGCACCAATGCAATTCTATGGGGCTCAAAACACCCCAAAACTTTGCAACCTGCCCACTTTGAGCAACAAAAGAAGCTCCAGAACTTTTTTGAGCTACAGGTGTTTACAAAATAATAGATTTTTTTATGTTTGATAGTTTTGTAGCTTTGAGCTACGAGCTACAAAATGCTCAGGTGTGAATGCAGCCTTAAGCCTTGACCCTCCCTCCTAGATTGTAAGCTCTAACGAGCAGGGCCCTCTGATTCCTCCTGTATAGAATTGTATTGTACTTGTACTGTCTGCCCTAATGTTGTAAAGCGCTGCGTAAACTGTCGGCGCTATATAAATCCTATATAATAATAATAATAGTACACACGGCTGAATGTAGGGTGGCATTGGCCTGTTCAATAGAAACCAGCCGACATTCGACCCATGTGTACTGGAGTCGGTCCGTTGAAGGGGCATGACCAAAAAAGGTCTGTCGATCGGCTCCCAATCAGCACTTTCAGTCAATGGCTGACCGGAGTGTTCTGGCGGGGGGGGGGGGGGGGCGTCCCCCTCTAAGAGCACAATAGCACAGCGGGGGATATTGCTGTACTAACGTTTGATAGTTAGTACAGTGGCTCCTCCTGAGCCATTTGTTTTTTATTTTGTTTAGCCCTGCTGGGTTGAACAAAAAAAACTACTGGTGTGTACAAGGCTTTAGACACACATTGCTTTCAGTCAGTCAGATCCAACTGACTGACTGTTACAATCAGGAAAAATTATTTGCGGGGGAAAAAAGCATGTGTGTTTAACTAATCACTTTTTAAATTTTCATTGTCCACTTGACTGGATTGAGGCAAAAGTATATCCTCTGCCTAAATATTTTGTGCTAAATGGGGTCCCTTGTTCTCACTACAGGCTGTGGGGTGGCTTGTAGAAGACCTGCACTGAGAGAGAAGAGGTAACACTATTATTATTATTATACAGGATTTATATAGCGCCAACAGTTTGCGCAGCACTTTACAACATGAGGGCAGACAGTACACTTACAATACAAATCAATACAGGAGGGATCAGAGGGCCCTGCTCATTAAAGCTTACAATCTAGACTAAAACACTTAGCAATAAGCTGATCCTGAATATCTCATAAGTTACCATAGCTGCTCTAACCCTCTTGTATTGTATTGTACTGTTGGTGTAGTGTCTCCCTTTACATTGTAAGGTGCTGTGCAAACTGTTGGCGCTAAATAAATCCTGTATAATAATAATAATAATAGCTGTCTCAATGTACAAAATATTTAAAACCTACGGTATTTGCAGTATAGGCTCGTTTACACCTGTGTCACTCTTTGAAGAGCAATCTGTGGTCGATCACTAGTGTGGTGGTGCCTGTTTTTTTTTTGTTTTTTTTGACAGCTAAATTGACTTTTTGAATGGAAATTCTGCAATGCAATTTGAGCCTAGAATTTGGCTCATAGTTGCTGTGTTCAGCAGCGATGCTGCCTGCCATACATAATAGGGAGAATAATGTCTGCCATTAGGCGAAGCATCGCAGCATATCTACACTGCTACCTAGCTGCCTTAAGGCTCAATTGCCTAATTTTACTTTCCCCCAACTGCAAATGTAAATTAAGCCAAAAGCTCGCCATACACTCAAAGTTTGTTTTTTGTTCAGCCTACGGGCTGAATGTAAAAAAGCTAACAGATTCCTCCATCCTTTCTGAACAAGGCAGATAGACACGATTCCCCCGCCGGCTATTATATTCTGGCAGCCGACACTTGCAGCTATCAGAATACTCAAACAGTGCCTGCATCCAACTTGATCAGTGGAGAATTTTCCACCTACTTCATTCAGCAAAAGTCGATTGAATAATTGACTTTTGGCATTCCCGGTGATGCCAATAGGGGCTGCCACTGCTCAAATTTTGTATAGCTAAATTAGTTTTTTTGCTATGATTTTTGTGCATTTGCAAGGTTATTTACACTAAGTTAATCACTTTCACATTCATCTAAAAAAAATATATATATAAGTACTATGGTTTCCCTTGTATGTAAACAGTAATATAAAACCCAACATTATTGTTAGTTCTTTACAAGCACTGAATATATATAAAATGGTCAGAATGAAAATTAAAACTCCAGGGACTGAAATTTCTAGGAGAAAAAAAAAAAACTCACAATGTTTGAAGACTTCTAAAATAAGGGACAGTTGGCATCTATCTAGACTTAGTTGTTATATAAAGACAATGAGCAAATAAATGAAACTGGCTTTCCAACTTTTAACCTTAGTGCTCTTGATACCTTTCCTCCCCAAAAATGTTTGTGTATGGGAGGAATTTTAGCTCTGACACGTCTCTTTCAGCCTCTCTGTCACTTTCTGCCTCCCTGGGAGGTGGCTCCTTCAGTCAAGCGAAATTCCTGGGATAGTTCTCCTGCAGAAGAAAGGAAGAGAGAGTAGACACCTGCCTATTGCTAACAGCTGGCTCTATTCTCCACTGTGTGTGAAAGCAATTCCTGCTAATACGGCCTATTTACTAAATTCTCCTGGCTGGGGAACCCGGTCGAGCTCCCAGCACCAAACAATACCATATCTAACACAGAAAAGGGAAAGCTTTCTTTATTGTGCCTCATGCGCTCTTGTTTTACTTCACATCCCCATCGGGAATTTAAAAAATGAACGTCCAAAGAATGTTTGTAAAGATGCAATTACCTTTAGACAAAGACGACCGACGCTTAGATGCTTCACATGAAGTGCCGCTGCCAGATTGTCCCTAAACTCAGGTCACTAATGTTACAGATGGCTATACAACCATGTACTTTTGTGACATTTTTGTTTTCTTTGGAACATTTTTGAATGTAATTGACCATGTACTGCCTTTTTTCCCCCTTTTGTCGCATTCTAATTTGAAAAGTAGCGCAATAGTAACTTGTCATTTAAGAGCACTATAACCCTCTATCCTCCATTTTTAAGGGAGGCTCAACACAGCTCAATAAGTGGACTGATAATACAATCCAGACTGTACCAAAGGCACAAAGGCCACTCAATTTACCATATTATTATTATAGATATTTATATAGCACCCACAATTTACACGGTGCTTTACATTCACACCAGTCCCTGCCTCAAGGACCTTACGATCTAAGGTCAATCCTACAACGTTGTAACAAACATACATACACATACTAGATCCAATTTTATACAGGAGCCAATTACCCTATCAGAAAGTTTTTGGGAGAAAAACCTAGCAAGCACAGGGAGAACATGCAAATGCAATGCAGGTAGTGTCCTGGCTGATATCTGAACCAAGGACCCTGGTGCCTCCATGCTAACCACTATGGCACTTTGCTGCCCACCATATTCCAAGTTCTGTTTTAGGCTACATTCACACGGGCACATATAGTAAGATGCATTCAGAGGCTGAATGCTGGTCCTGGACACACACTGGCTGCGTCCAGGGGTAGTCGGAGGCTCTATTTGCATGTAACAGCTCAGTTGTGCGTTTACATGCACACATCGGTAATCCCACCCATTGATTTGTACAAAATACAAATCTGACAGCCACCTCTGACAGCTGCTCCAGCATTTAATATTACCATCCAGAACCTACTGATTCTTGCCAGTGGCCAATCCTGGCTGCCCCCATGCACCCATTTGAATTTAGCCTAATTCACTGCTGTGAAATTCCAGAGTTTTTTCATGCCACGTGTATGGTGGGTAGATCTGTTTCCTAAAATCTGTGCTGTGCAATTTCCTGTCTCTGTTGGTTTTGAAATCCCTGGACAGTCCCTCGGAATCCAGGACAGATCCACTGGGGTTGTCATCTGGGAAATCCCCACTAGTCAACAATGGCAGGGGGCATATGAACAGGTTTTCCCTCCCTAGGTCTGAAAATGGTAAGACTCTATAAGCAAAAACTTATGTGCTGCAACCAGGTTGATCTGCAACAGCTTGACTGTTCACGGTGATCAGCAAACCTGAGAGATAAGGGACTGTGGTGCGCACGTGTGCAGAATGCTCATGCTGTATGGAAACAATAGGGGCCGCTTTATCCGTATACCTGCACTGATGAAATTCTCATAGGAGCTCATCTTTCCTCGGAACAGTTCAATATGCAAACAGATATCTGTGGCTTTGAAAGTTGGGAGTGGTTTGTTTGTGATTTGGGGCTACAAAGAGTTAAAACAACCTTTATCTTTCCATACACACTGTTGGCAACTACTAATAATTGTGCCATTCCAAAATCAGAATTACCATTGCAGCTTACTTTTGCTGTAAACGGACAGAGACATCTGAATTGCATAAGAATTACAATGTACAGTGGTAAAAATAAATATTTGATTCCCTGCAGATTTTGCAAGTTTGCCCACTTACAAAGAAATGAAGGGTCTATAATTGTTATCATAGGTGTATTTTAAATGATAGAGACAGGCTATCAACCAAAAATCGAGAAAAAAAACACATAAAACAAATGCTATAAATTAAGTTGAAGTTCAGTGAGTAAAATAAGTATTTGATCCCCAAGTGGAGAAACCCTGGTTGGCAAGCACAAAGGTAAGACGTTTCATGTAGTTGGTGACCAGGTTTTCACACATCTCAGGAGGGATTTTGGCCCACTCTTCTTTACAGATCTTCTTTAAATCCTTAAGGTTTCTTGGCTGTCCGTCTTCTTCTTGAGCCACTCCGTTGTTGCCTTGGCGGTATGTTTTGTGTCATTGTCATAATGGAAGACCCATCCACAACCCATCTTCAGTGTTCTGGCTGAGGGAAGAAGGTTCTCATCCAAGATTTTACAACACATGGCCCCGTCCATTGGCCCCTTAAAAGTCGGCCTGTACTTTTAGCAGAGAAACAGCCCCAAAGCATAATGTTTCCACCTCCATGCTTGACTGCTGTAGGAATGATGTTCTAAGGCCCCATGTACACAGGACGCTGAGGCAAAGTCCTCTGAACGAATTTTTTTGACACCTTGAAACCGGCGTTTAAAATGCCTGTTTAGCCGCGTTTGCATGCCGCGTTTAGCTGCGTTTGCGTCTAGAAGCGTTTATCAAGATTCCCTCATTTAAGACCCTCCCTAAGCTCAAAAAACATTGTTAGTTAACTATTTCAGCCATTTTCACCAGAGTGAGTAGCAGCAGCAAAGAGAGCAGTTGTCTACTTGTATTTGCCTCTATTTTTGTGCTTTTTTTTGCAATGGATCCAATAATGAGCATATGTGAGGAAATGCTCCTGACATTGCTCTTGATGAGGCTAGAACGACATAGAAAATTGTGTGAGAGGTCCAGAGTCACCTGCCACAAGTTGTGGATTGTCCACTTACCACGTCACCTGCCACAAGTTGTGGATTGTCAACTTACCACCCACAAGTTGTGGATTGTCCACTTGCCACCCACAAGTTGTGGATTGTCCACTTGCCACGTCACCTGCCACAAGTTGTGGATTGTCCACTTGCCACGTCACTTGCCACGTCATCTGCTACAAGTTGTGGATTGTCCACTTGCCACCCACAAGTTGTGGATTGTCCACTTGCCACATCACCTGCCACAAGTTGTGGATTGTCCACTTGCCACGTCACCTGCCATAAGTTGCTTGTTCAACATATGGGTCAAATTCCAATTATACTTCAGATAACAGCAATGCTAGTGGTGTATTGGATTGGATCATGGGCTCATTAGGGTATATAAGTGGTCTATGAATCATTGCAAGCAATTACAATTTTTTAAAATATTTTTTAATGGTTTTTCATCATTTTCCATCATTCATCATTTTCCATCATCATCTTTAAAAGCGCTTACAAATGAAAACGCGGCTAAACGCCGATACCGCATTTAGCTGCGTTTAGCGTCTGAAACATGGAAATCTTCTGCATCTAAACCCATTTTTTTGCTTCCAAAGAAACGCTGTTAAACGCAACTGCAAAAAAAGGCAATAAATAAGACTGTGTACATGGTCACATAGGATAACATTGAATGAGTTCAGGGGCAGTAGAAAAAAGCGTCCAGCTGCCTCTGAACATGTGTTTAGCAGCGTCCCGTGTACATGGGGCCTTAGCGTCATAGTCAGCATTTTTCTTTGTGCAAACATGGCGTGTCGAGGTAATGCCAAAGAGCTCAATTTTGGTCTCATCTGACCACAGCACTTTCTCCCAATCCTTCTCTGAATCATTTAGATGTTCATTGGCAAACTTCAGATAGGCCTCTACATGTGCTTTCTTGAGGAGGGAGACCTTGCGGGCGCTGTAGGATTTTAATCCATGGAGGTGTATTGTGTTACCAATGGTTTGTTTGGTGACTGTGGTCCCAACTGCCTTGAGATCATTCACAAGCTCCTCCTGTGTAATTCTGGGCTTATACCTCACTTTTCTCATGATCATCCTTACTCCATGAGGCAAAACCTTGCATGGAGCTCCAGACTGAGGGAAATTGATGGTTATTTAGTATTTCTTCCATTTGAGAATAATCGCTCCAACAGTTTACTCCTTCTTACCAAGCTTTTTGCTGATGGTCTTGTAGCCCATTCCAGGCTTGTGCAGGCCTACAATCTCATTCCTGATGTCCTTTGACAGCTCTTTGGTCTTGCCCATGATGGTAAGATTTGAATGGAAGAAAGAGAGTCTGTGGACAGGTGTCTTTTATACACATAATGAGTTGTCATTAGGAGCACCTTTTTAAATTGACAGGACTAATCTGTGTAGCACATGAGCGCATACCCTGTTTCCCCGAAAATAAGACCTAGCGTGATTGTTGGTGATGGCTGCAATATAAGCCATACCCCCCAAATAAGCCCTACCCTGTTTCCCCGAAAATAAGCCCTACCCTGAAAATAAGACCTATAAGGACTTTAACGAGGGCTTATTTGGGGGGTAGGGCTTATATTGCAGCCATCACCGACAATCACGCTAGGTCTTATTTTCGGGGAAACAGGGTACTTTAGCCAGTCTGTGGGAGCCAGAATTATTGTTGGTCGATGGGGCATCAAATACTTATTTAACTCACTACTGCAACTCAAAATATAACATTTGTATTGTGTGTTTTTTTTCTGAATTTTTGGTTGATATTCTGTCTCTATCATTTAAAATACACCTACTGTATGATAAAAATTATAGACCCTTAATTTCTTTGTAAGTGGGCAAGCTTACAAAATCTGCAGGGGATCAAATAATTATTTTTGCCACTGTATCTATAGCCAAAAACTTTTTTTTTGTTTTGGATAATGTAAGGAAGTGATAGACACCGCCCCCCCCCCCCCCCCGGCAGGTTTTAATTACTGTCTGCATCCCTGCCAGGGAGATTTGTCCTCTCTCTTTGCCTGGAATTAAAGGTAATTGAAAAAACAAATTTTTACAGTTGTCACCAAAACAGGTGGTGATGGTGAATCTTTCAATGGGGGCACATGCTCCAGACAACTTTCTAAGGCCTCATGCAAGCTGTGTTTTGTTTTTTTCGATACCAGTTTAGACAAGTTTAGCAGAGTATAGCATCTATTTATTTCATTGGCCAGAATTTTAATTTTTTCTTGCCATTGCAACGAATAATCACTAAAGTGCAAAAACGCACTAACACTTAGGCGTATTTAGCTGCGTTTGGAGCTCTTATGCCCAAAAGTTCCTCCCGGAACATGATTCTTCTGTTTTCAGGAGAAGGAGCTTTGACTGTCTCTAAACTCTGCTGCTCTTAAACTCCTCCAAAAGCCTATTTTTGCATGGATACATGAGGTGCGTTCAGGGGCTTAGGGAAAAAAACGCCAAAAACTCCAAAAATGGCAGTATAAGAGCAGCGCATGGGGCCTTAAAGAGGAATTCCCCTTTTGGAGAAATTTCCTCCCAAAGTCTTGGTGTGCCTCCAGGGCAGGAAGTAAAAGGAGAGCTCAGTGAAGGGAAAATACACTGTCTGGCTGTAAGTACACAGTATTTGCATCCGAAATTATAATCTAAGTGCCTCTGTTCCTGGACATGAAAAAAGGTACCCCAGATGGATCTTTACTCTTGTCTCATAAAATTACTGTACCCCATCTTATTTCCCTAACTAGAATTACCAAAAAAATACTGACACAAAAGGTTGGAGTAAAATGGCCGTTTACGGCCCCTTTATTAAAAAGTAACAATTATGTAAACCAATATTAAACAAAAACATAACACTTTTGGTTGCCGATCCTTGGAGGCACAAAGTATCACAATTTTTCCTTGTATCTGCGTAAACGACTTCCACGGTCCCTGCCGCACTGCACCAACTCAGGAATGAACCACATTCTTCAGATACACCGTTGTAACTACCAGTTAATCCACCATAACTGGCAATCCACCGGGGACCCATACCTTAGATGTGTTCCAATCATCTAATCACAGCAGGTTATTTAAAAATGCCTCCAAAGACCCAAACGAACGTACCTTGTAAAAAAGAAAAACAAACAGAAAAAAACAAGCAAGCATAAAACGAACCAACCGATGTAGGGCGGGAATGCTTCTCCTCCTCGTGTACTCCCCGGATGTCCGGTTCCCCCTTGTCTCCCTCACTCCTGGCTTCTTGCAGTCCCCCCCCCCCAACGCTGACTGCCCAATTCCTTGCAGCCCCATGTTGCCTGACAAAATGTTTTAACCCCCACTTGCCCGGCTTCCTTGTGCTCCCATTCATGAAAGCCATACTTTTTTTTTTTTTGCGGCAGACAGCCAGAGACAAAAAACTCTGCCCATTGGCATGATATGGCATGCAAAATTGAGCTTACCAAGGAGCGACTGTAGCTCTCGGAACTGAATCTTGTGTTTGCCAGAGGCCAAATGGGCCTCCTCCTTCAGAGCATGTAACTTGTCGTCAGGCAGATGACATTCCATTGTCTGGGAATCAATCTCTATCCCAAGGAACTTGATAGTTGATGTGGGGTCTTCCGTTTTGGTCGTTGCGAGAGGAATACCAAAACGCTCTGCGAGATACTGTACCATAGCCAGAAAAACGCCACATGAATTCGAGGATGGAGGGCCAACACACAGAAAGTCATCCAGGTAATGAATCACTGAATTAACCCCCGCCATATCCAGCACCACCCATTCGAGAAAAGAGCTAAAAGTCTCAAAAAAGGCAAAATATATGGAGCAGCTCATAGGCAGACAGCGATCCACATAAAAGGCACCCAAACATCTGCAACCCAAAAGATAAAAGCTGTGTGGATGAACCGGTAGTAACCGGAAAGTAGACTTGATATCGGTTTTAGCCATAAGGGCACCCTTACCGTAGTGCCGTACCCAAAACACGGCGGCTATTCAAAGGAGGTATAAGACACCGCACACGCCTCGGGATCAATAGCATCATTAACTGAACTGTCTTTCGGAAAGGAAAGATGGTGGATCAGGTGAAACTTGTGAGGCCCATTAACACCTCCTTAGCAAGCTTCTCAGAAACCACTTTGGAGTGTAACAGAGCCGACCGCAAGTTGTCAGCCGCAGGGGAAATCTGAGGAAGGGAGCAGGGGATCATAAAACCCTCAGTGAAACCCGCCTGCAACAACCAAGCTGCAGGTCAATCCGGATAGCTACTTAGAAAGGGGGACATCCTGTCCACCCTCACCGGAGTCCGGCATTTTTCCCACAGCATTGCCGGGACAGGCCCTGCTGGCCTTAAAGCAGCGGGACAGGGGGTGAGCCCCCCTCGCAGTAAGAGCATTCATGCTTGTATCGGCAGCTAGTGTCGAACCTGCAAGAACCCTGATTGAACCGCCAACACTGACATCGCCTTTTTGCGGCCGGTTGTCCGGGGGCGGTCGGACTCCCGGCCCCCGCTGGAAAAAAGGCTCGTGGAGAGGACATAAGTTTCATCCATAAGTTAATGTCCTTATGATCCCAGCGCAGCGAGAGCCAGATCACCTTGCGTTGATGAAACTGTTCGTCGTACCGCAGCCAAGCCACCCCCCCATAAACCCTCTGGGCCTCGCTAATGGAATTCAGATGGCGAAGGCCTAGAGCCAATTGCTAAACGTCCACGGAATCAGCCGATTACGTTTCTCCTCATATTTGAGGTGAGCTCCCAAAGGGCCCACGAAACAGACATTCACTTTGCATTTGGCCAAATCGGCCAAGCGAACCGAGTCCGTAGATTTACTAGCATGCGCCGTAGACAGCAGTGCCTGTCTTTTTGCAAATATCTTCTAGGCTTACCTGTAGGTCCAAGAAATATCTCCTAGGAGATATTTCTTGGACCTACAGGTAAGCCTTAATCTAGGCTTACCTGTAGGTCAAAGTGGTCTGTAAGGGTTTACAACCACTTTAATGACAACGTTGTCATGATTAAAAAACAGCCCGGGTTCATCAGCACACTCACAGTCACTCCACATACACACGAGGATGGCTGATAGTTCAAAGCCTGAGATAAGGCATCCAGTAACACCAAATCGCAAGAAATATTATGTTCAAGGATCCCTTGAATTCTATGACACACAGCGATGTCAAACATTGGAAGCGGGGATATTGATCCAAGGAAACAGCCACTATGATATTTAGCTACATTGGAAGAGCGGATATATGCTATGCAGAGATAATCGCATGTGCGATTGCGGGTGGATATAGAGTCTAGATGTTAGAAACAAATAGATTCACCATGGGGAGATATATGGGGTGAGCTGGAAGTGTCTCTTTTAGATAAAGTTGCAACAGTTGATTACCGTAAGAACTTATAAATGCTATACAGAAATTAAACACTGTAGTAGCGGGACTTCAGTGTCCCTTATCAAGATCTCACCCACTATGCTGTTTGTCTCCATGATCCGTTCATAACGATAAGGTGTAACAACCATTCGAATCCCCAGGTTTTCAGGTAACCTTACTCTGGATAGTTTAACCACTTAACGACCACGCCACAGCCGAATGACGGCTACAGTGCGGCTCGATAACTCTGGGAGGGCATACATTGACGTCCTCCTAGAATCTTGCTCCTGCGCATCCCCTGGGGCACGCACCAGGGAATATCTGTGACCGCCGAGTCCAATCACGGATCACGGTAAATGGCCGCTGACGGCAGCCATTTACCACGTGATCGCTCCGTCAAATGACGGAGCGATCACTTGTAAACAAACCGGCATCGCGTCCTGTTCCTCTCTCCCCTCTCTGTACCGTTTGGTACAGTGCGAGGGGAGAGATCGAGTGCTGCAGCGCTGTGGGCTGGATGTCTAGTGCCCACAGCACTGATATGTGCCCATACAGGCACTCAGCCATCCATACCCAGCCATCCATACTCAGCCATCCATGCCCAGCCATCCATGCTCAGCCATCCATACCCAGCCATCCATGCTCAGCCATCCATACCCAGCCATCCATGCTCAGCCATCCATGCTTCGCCATCCATACTCAGCCATACATACTCAGCTAGCCATCCCTAATCAGCAATACTCATCCATGCTCATCCATCCATCCATACTCAGCCACACCCATCCATACTCAGCAATACCCAGCCATACTCAGCCATACCCATCAATACCCAGCCATACTCAGCCTTACTCAGTCATACCCAGCCATCTCATCCATACTCAGCCATACTCAGCCATACCCAGTCATACCCAGCAATACCCAGCCATACTCAGCCATACCCAGCCGTACCCAACCGTACTCAGCCGTACCCAACCGTACTCAGCCGTACCCAGCCATACTCAGCCTTACTCAGCCATACCAAGCAATACCCAGACATACTCAGCTGTACTCAGCCGTACCCAGCTGTACTCAGCCGTATCCCGCGAAAACAAACAAATACTCAGCCGTACCCAGCCGTACTCAGCAATACTTATTCATGCTCAGTCATCCCATCCATACTCAGCCATCCCCATCTACGGCTCATCCATCCCCATTCAGGCTCATCCATGCTACATCAATGCCACTAGAGTGCCTCATAAAAGTGTAATGGGTAGTCAAATTGGATTTGAAACTTATGCCCCTATAACACCTGATGGTGCTCCCTGCATGTTGGGCCTCTCTATGTGGCCAGGCTGTGTAAAAGTCTCCCACATGTGGTATCGCCATACTCAGGAGGAGTCTATTTTGGGGTGTAATTTTTGGTACGTACATGCTATGTGTTAGTAATATTGTATAAATGGACAACTTTGTGTAAAAAAAAAATGCGTTTTCACATTTTCCAAAAACTTGAAGAAAAAAATGACATGTTTAAAAGACTCATTATGCCTCATAGATTATGCGTTGGGTTGGTTTCTTTCCAAAATGGGGTCATTTTTGGGGCATTTCCATTGTCCTGGTGCTCCAGGGCCTCCAAAAGTGTAAGAGGCAGTCAAGAAATTATATGTGTAATTTATGCTCCAAGAACACCTGATGGTGCTCCTTGCATGTTGGGCCTCTGTATGTGGCCACGCTGTGTAAAAGTCTCACACATGTCATATCGCCATACTCAGGAGGAGTAGTAGAATGTGTTTTGGGGTGTAATTTGTGCTATGCATATCCTGTGTGTGAGAAATAACCCCCTAATATAACAATTTTGTGGAAAAAAAAGAAAGAAAAAAAATCTTGATTTTGCAAAGAATTGTGGGAAAAAATTACAACTTCAAAAAACTCACCATGTCTCTTACTAAATACCTTGGAATGTCTACTTTCCAAAAAGGGGTAATTTGCGGGGTATTTGTACTTTCCTGACTTGTTAGGGTCTCAAGAAATGAGATAGGCCGTCAGTACTTCAGGGTTCATCAATTTTCAGAGATTGGCACCATAGCTTGTGGACTCTCTAACTTTCACAGACCAAATAATTTACACCAATTTGGGTTATTTTTACCAAAGATATGTAGCAGTATAACTTTTGGCCAAAATGTATGAAGAAAAATTACTAATTTGCAAAATTTTATAACAGAAACAAAGAAAAATGCATTTTTTAACCGAATTTTCAGTCTTTTTTCTTTTATGGTGCAAAAAATAAACCCAGCGGTGATTAAATACCACCAAAAGAAAGCTCTATTTGTGTGAAAAAAGGACAAAGATTTCATATAGGTACAGTGTTGCATGACTGAGTAATTTTCATTCAAAATGTGAGAGCACCGAAAGTTGAAAATTGGTCTGGTTAGGAAGGGGGTTTACGTGCCCAGTGGGTAAGTGGTTAAAGCAGTTAAATGAATCATTAGCCAAAGTTGGATTACTGACAGCTCTTCAAAGTTGGCGCTGGATAGTGGTTCCCCGTGATGCCAGATTTACTCCATGTTTAGGCAGAGTGATGCAGGAAATGTAACCGCATGTGGGTGGCCGGATGGCCAAGCAAGCTGTATAGCACCGTAGCGTTAATGCATTTCACTCAGTCACCTGAGCTTGTTTCTAACATCTAGGCTCTATATCCACCCGTAATCACACATGCGATTCGAATGGTTGTTACACCTTATCGTTATGAACGGATCACGGAGACAAGCAGCATAGTGGGTGAGATCTTGATAAGGGACGCTGAAGTCCCATTAACAGTGTTTCATTTCTGTATCACATTTATAAGTTCTTACGGTAAACAACTGTTGCAACTTTATCTACAAGAGACACTTCCAGCTCATCCCATATATCTCTCCATGGTGAACCTATTTGTTTCTAACATCTAGACTCTATATCTACCCGCAATCGCACATGCGATTATCTCTGGATATCATATATCCGCTCTTCCAATGTAGCTAAATATCATAGTGGCTGTTTCCTTGGATCAATATCCCCGCTTCCAATGTTTGACATCGCTGTGTATCATAAAATTCAAGGGACCCTTGAACAAAATATTTCTTGAGATTTGGTGCTACTGGATGCCTTATCTCAGGCTTTGAACTATCAGCCATCCCCGTGTGTATGTGGAGTGACTGTAAGCGTGCTGCTGAACCTGGGCTGTTTTTTAATTATGGCAACGTTGTTATTACGTTTTAATCATTCTATTGGTGAAGGTTCTGATTAATTGTCCTGGCTATTTTGCCATATGATTCTGTATGTTTATATTTTTGATTCTTGTATCAATAAAACTTTGTACCTATTCCACAGTGTAAGTTCCATTTGAAGCCCCTTATTAAACCTCTCTGGTTTAATTTTCTCGGTATGCTGGAAAACCAGCAGCCAACCGACTCACTGCCATTCGCTGAGAGTGCTGATTGGAGTGTTGTGGCGGGGGGGCTGTCCCCCTGTCAGAACACAACAGCTCAGTGGTGGAGATCGCTGGACTAACCTCGCATGGTTAGTACAGCAGCTCCTGAGTGCAGCTGTCAGAGCGCAGGGTTGCACAAAAAAAACTGTAGTGTGTACCAGGCTTTACCCTGTCTGTACTGTGCTGGCAGATCTTCTTTATCAATGTAAACACAATTTGAACACTGTCTGTCCTAACAAAGGGATATTGGTTTAGAAGCTGGTCTTTTTGCATTGTTTGTTGATTTAGTTTCCATTCACCTCATTGAGTAAACTATTTCTGATTTAACCTATTTTGGTGTATTTCCTTATTGTTGAAATTTTGAACCCAGGGTGTCAGAGGACTCACAGAGTCAGGGCAATCAGAGGGGTACCGATTTCTCTTGCGACTCTCAAGAGGGCAGCGCTACATTTGGGGGCTCGTCTGGGATACCCCTCATGGGAAGCCCAAGCAAATCCTGTGACCAACCCAGAGAGAAGGTGAAGATGTATTCAGTCACTGCCACCAGTTGGGCACAAGAGCAATTCAACTGGAACTGGCCAGTGTGGTGAAGATGCCTGGAATTGGATGAGCTAAAAGGGAGGTGAGATAGCTGATAGGAAAGGCTGTTCCAGAGCAAGGATCCTATGTTGTGGACGTGAAGCCTAAATTTGAGGAAGATTACACCTATGCCCTGATAGAGTGGCGAGAGAGTGTTCCGGCCAGATTTTGGAAAGAGACTATAAGCTTAGCTGATGGGTTAGAGGCTCAAGTGATACCCTTGCTGACAGTGGGAAACCCAGAGGAAGAGCATTCCAGACGTGTTTCCATAAGTCCTGAGATAGAGGAAGAAGTAGATACTTCTAGGATGGGAATGCCTCCTGCTTCTTTTTATAAGGATATGAGTCGGCTGATAAAAAGCACTAATATTTTGGCAAATCAGGGGTACCGAAAGCTGCAGTTCTTCTCGGGTCACACACCAACCCCAGAAGGTAAAGAGGAGTTTGAAAATTGGATGGATCAAGCCATACAAGCAGTGAAAGAATGGAGTGTGCCAGAGGCAGTGAAAAGACAGAGGATAAGTGAGAGCCTCAGAAGCCCTGTGGCAGATGTTATTCAGAGTTTGAAGAGAGGGAAGCCTGACTGTGTAGCCATGGACTATATTGAAGCCTTGTGTGCAGTTTATGGGAGGGTAGAAAAGATCCCTGACTTGATGTACAAGTTTGAGCACACTCATCAGTACCGAGGAGATAAACTGTCTGCTTATATTGTTAGAGTGGATCAAATTCTGCATCAGATCATTCTGAAGAAAGGGATTGACCCGAAAGAGGCTGATAAAGTTAGGCTGGAAAGAATTCTTCAAGAAGCTAGAACCAATCACCCAACTGTGCTTCGTCTGCTGTTACAGGGAACAAAGGCGACCCCAACCTACGCAGAATTAATGAGACTAGTCAGGGAGGAAGAAGCCTTGTTGAATGAAAAAAATCAAGGATCGCTTGAAGGGACCCACTCTCCCTCCGAAGACAGGGAAAGTGTCAGCCCAGCCTGTGCAAACAGAGAAGGGGATTCCAGAAGTGGACAGTGACAAAGAATCAGAGTGGGGGGAGTGCCCCAAGACCCCTTTAGTACCACCTGTTTATGAGAACACTCCAGTTAAATTGCTTACACAAGTAGCTCAAGATCAGATGCAACAGACATTACCGCGGGTGATGGAAGCTCAAGCTACAGCTCAGCTGGACATTTTCGGAGGCAGTGCCCCCAAAAAAAGGGAGAGTTGAACTTCCTTGCGGAACTGCTAAGAGCATTACAGCGGTTGCTAACAATTCAGAAGGCGGGAAACTTCCGGGGATTACCCAATTGTGTCTGTAGAGGTAGAAGGTGTTTATACCAGGGCACTATTAGATACGGGGGTTCAAGTCACTTTACTTTATCATGACTTCTATGATCAATATTTGAAGCACATTCCTTTAAGCAACCTCAAAGAGCTGGTTATTTGGGGAATTTGGACTGATAAGTTTCCATATGATGGATATATTCCCATAAAGATCTCCTTCGGGCCAGCAGGCAGGGAAGATGGAGACATTTGACACCTTGGCTGTGGTGTGCCCCAGGCCTCCTGGAGCTGAACAGAACTCTCTGTTGATAGGGACTAAAACGGATCTAGTGAGAAGACTGTTAGCAACTGTGGTTGGAGAAGACGGTACTGTGCCAACTGGGATCCACCCAGGCCTATATCACGCCTGTCAACAAGTGATTAAGGAGAAAAATGACCCTGTTGAGGGTGTGGGGCAGTTATGAAAGTTAGACACGAGAGAATAGTTGCTACAGCCAGGTGAATTTGCTTGACTGAAGACCACTGTCAAACTCACTTGGAAGCATCAAGGACCCTTTGTTGTGTTGGAGACTGATGCACAAGCAGAAGCTGCTGGGATAGCGATGGTTCCAGAGTTGGTTTCCACCAAGGCCCTATTTCAAAGCAGGAAGAAGGTATCTATCAGCCACTGACCATCCTGTGGTGCTAGGGGCTCAGATGCTGGTGGGGTGAGTGCAGCATCCCCAGTACCTCCAGCAGAAATTGTGAGAGGAGAAAATATCATGGGCTACAGAAGGAATGGAATGGAGGAGTGTGCTGAGGTGTTGCCTCCTGCGTGGAGAAGAAGCTGTCCCTTTGGGAGAAGATCTTTTCTGATAACAATTTTGATGTAGGTTGTGCTAAAAGTGTCCAACATCAAATCTGGTTACAAGAAGACAAACCCTTTAGGGAGAGAGCTCGGAGGATACCCCTCAGTGATCTAGAATATCTAAGGGAACAATTGGCTGAGTTGAAGAAGTCAGGAGTAATTCAAGAATCCAGAAGTTCCTACGCTTCACCCATCGTGGTGGTACAAAAGAAGAATAGAAGAATGGGACCCTGAGCATGTGTATAGACTATCACACACTTAATCGACGGACTGTTCCTGATCAATATACAACTCCTCAAATCAAGGATGCTCTTCAGTGCCTTGCAGTGGCCAAATGGTATAGTGTGCTGGATTTGGAAAGTGGGTATTACCAAATACAGATACATTTATTTATTTTATTTATTTCAGGTACTTATATAGCGCCGTCAATTTACGCAGCGCTTTACATATATATATTATACATTCACATCAGTCCCTATACCCTCAAGGAGCTTACAATCTAAGGTCCCTAACTCACATTCATACCTATACTAGGGCCGATTTAGACAGGATCCAATTAACCTACCAGCATGTCTTTGGAGTGTGGGAGGAAACCGGAGTACCCGGAGGAAACCCACGCAGACACAGGGAGAACATGCAAACTCCAGGCAGGTAGTGTCATGGTCGGGATTCGAACCAGCGACCCTTCTTACTGCTAGGCGAGAGTGCTACCCACTGCGCCACTGTGCCGATACATAGTTACATAGTAGGTGAGGTTGAAAAAAGACACAAGTCCATCAAGTCCAACCTATGTGTGTGATTATGTGTCAGTATTACATTACATATCCCTGTATGTTGCGGTCATTCAGGTGATTATCTAATAGTTTCTTGAAGCTATCAATGCTCCCCACTGAGACCACCGCCTGTGGAAGGGAATTCCACATCCTTGCCGCTCTTACAGTAAAGAACCCTCTACGTAGTTTAAGGTTAAACCTCTTTTCTTCTAATTGTAATGAGTGGCCACGAGTCTTATTAAACTCTCTTCTGCGAAAAAGTTTTATCCCTATTGTGGGGTCACCAGTACAGTATTTGTAAATTGAAATCATATCCCCTCTCAAGCGTCTCTTCTCCAGAGAGAATAAGTTCAGCGCTCGCAACCTTTCCTCATAACTAAGATCCTCCAGACCCTTTATTAGCTTTGTTGCCTTTCTTTGTACACGCTCCATTTCCAGTACATCCCTCCTGAGGACTGCTGCCCAGAACTGGACAGCATACTCCAGGTGCGGCCGGACCAGAGTCTTGTAGAGCGGGAGAATTATCGTAACAGATGCATGCTGAAGATAAAGATAAGACTGCTTTCATCTGCCCACTTGGGTTCTTTGAATTCAATCCGATGCCACAAGGACTTTTGGGGGCACCAGCAACATTTCAACAATTAATGGAGAGAACTGTGGGAGATATGAATTTGGGAGGACATTGGAAGAGCATGAGGTATGACTGGAGAAAGTGTTTGAAAGACTACACAAGGAAGGGCTTAAATTATTCCTGGAAAAGTGTCAGTTTTTCAGAACTTTAGTCACCTATTTAGGTCATGTTGTTTCTGCCAAGGGAGTGGCTATAGATCCAAAGAAGCTGGAAGCAGTCACTGCATGGCCTAGACCCGAGACTGTAATGGAATTAAGGTCCTTTCCGGGGTTTTGCTCCTATTACTGAAGGTTTGTAGCTAATTTTGTAAAGATTGCCAGACCCCTTAATGAGTTGCTATGGGCAAGGAGGAAGGAAAGATGAAGGTGAAGAAGCTGGGAATGAGAGGAAATAGAGTCCATCAGAGAACAATGGACTCATCCATGTGAGGAGGCTTATCAGCATTTAAAGAGGAGTCTTACAGAAGCCCCAGTCTTGGCATATGCTGATCCATCTAAGCCCTATGAGCTCCTTGTGGATGCTAGTCGAGATAGGTTGAGGGGAGTCCTTTACCAAGAACAAGATGGTGGGCTCAGACCAGTGGCATATGTGAGCCGAAGCCTCGTCCCCTCTAAGAACTATCCAGAACACAAATTGGAGTTTTTGACCCTTAAGTGGGTGGTGGTTGACAAGCTGAAGGATTACTTGTATGGGGCCACGTTTGTAGTGAAGACAGACAATAATCCTTTGATCTACCTCTTGACTTCTGCTAAGCTGGATGCCACTGAACATCGATGGTTAGCTGCACTGGCCGGGTTGCAGTTTAGTTAGTATCTGCCTGGAATTGGCAATAGAGATGCAGATGCACTGTCCTGTAGGCCTCATCGACCAGTAGAAGAAATCAGAGAATGGACTTGTGTGCCTACAGAAGGAGTGCAAGCTTTATGCAGAGGTCTGGTCCAACGGCTGAAAGGGACTGCAGGAGCTGAATCTATAGGAGTTCCTCCTTCTGGAGTGCCTCGGTTTTACTGTGGATTGACATAAGTGAGAGGTGAGGGTTACATAGTTACATAGTACATAGTTACATAGTAGGTGAGGTTGAAAAAAGACACAAGTCCATCAAGTCCAACCTATATGTGTAATTATATGTCAGTATTACATTGTATATCCCTGTATGTTGCGGTCTTGCCACTCTTACAGTAATGAACCCTCTACATAGTTTAAGGTTAAACCTCCTTTCTTCTAATTTTAATGAGTGGCCACGTGTCTTATTAAACTCCCTTCCGCGAAAGTTTTATCCCGATTGTGGGGTCACCAGTATGGTATTTATAAATTGAAATCATATCCCCTCTCAAGCGTCTCTTCTCCAGAGAGAATAAGTTCAGTGCTCTCAACCTTTCCTCATAACTAATATCCTCCAGCCCCTTTGTTAGCTTAGTTGCCCTTCTTTGTACTCGCTCCATTTCCAGTACATCCTTCCTGAGGACTGGTGCCCAGAACTGGACAGCATACTCTAGGTGCGGCCGGACCAGAGTCTTGTAGAGCAGGAGAATTATCGTTTTATCTCTGGAGTTAATGCATGCCAATATTCTGTTTGCTTTGTTAGCAGCAGCTTGGCATTGCATGCCATTGCTGAGCCTATCTTCTACTAGGACCCCCAGGTCCTTTTCCATCCTAAATTCCCCCAGAGGTTCTCCCCCCAGTGTATAGATTGCATTTATATTTTTGCCACCCAAATGCATTATTTTACTTTTTTCTACATTAAACCTCATTTGACATTAATTTGTTCAGATATTTTTGCAAGGTTTCCACATCCTGCAGAAAAGTTATTGCCCTGCTTAGCTTAGTATCATCTGCAAATACAGAGATTGAAATGTTTAACCCTTCCTCCAGGTCCTTAATGAACAAAATAAATAGGATTGGTCCCAGCACAAAACCCTGGGGTACCCCACTACCCACCTCTGACCATTCCGAGTACTCCCCATTTATCACCACCCTCTGAACTCCAAGATAATACACAGAAAGTGGAATCGGTTGCAGCTGAGAGATGGTCTGCTCTATAGGAAGGGCACTGCTGAGGAATAAGAGGAAACATGGCAACTTTTCCTCCCTGAAAAGTAGGGATGCACCGTTACCATTTTTTTTACAACAAGTATGAGTATACTTTTTTTTTTTATTACTTGCTGATACCAATTACCGATACCTACCACAACTGTTTTGTTTTCACTTCAGCTGTCAGCAATGGTACAAAGCATTGAAAAGTTATTTATAAATTTAATTTAATTGCACTTTCTCAATGTAAATGTGTAAATATATGTTAATATATATGTGTAAAAATATTCACTAACAAAGCAAACAAAAAAAAAGTTTTAAATTGTTTATATAAAAAAAAGCAGGAAAATAATAATTAAATGGAGGAGAATAGGGAGTTAATTAAGGCTGATTAGAGTAAATTAAGGGTCAATAAGGGGTTAAACAGAGGAACATTTGCTCATCCCTTTGATCTGCAGATGAAGAAACAGAAAGATACAAAAAAAAGCAATGTTTCTTTTTATTTTAGTGTTTCAGCAGCTAAACAATGTTGTTAATAAACATTGCCAGGTGCTTTTTTTTTTTTTTTTGACAGCACCAATTACCGGACTTCTTAACACTTCAGCTGTCAACAGAGGAGACCCACTGACAGCTCAAAGAACCGAGCTTGAAAGTATCGGATTTGGTTATCGGTGCATTTGCACGAGTATCAATACTTGTGAAAATACTCGGTATCCGCACTGATACCGATACCGATACTGGTATCGGTGCAACTCTACTGAAAAGCGTCACACCTCAGTTTTGGTAGCTTTGCACGATGAACATGGGCATTTGGGCATAGAAAGGACTTTCTGCTTAGTCAGAGATTGGTTCTATTGGCCCGATATGAGAAGGGAGATAGAGAGCTATTGCCGTTCCTGTTTACCCTGCATTCAGATAAAAACTCTCCCAGTACGAGGTCCTTGTAGAAAAATTCTTCATTCATTACGGGCTACCTGTCAGGATTCATTCTGATCAAGGAAGAGATTTCGAAAGACTTACCCACTGAGAAGAAACAACATTGGGGAAACTATATTGCCACAGTCCTACATGCGAACAACAGCACAGTGAGTGATGCCACCGGATACTCACCATGCAGACTTATGTTTGGAAGAGAAGCTTGACTTCCGATTGATCTGTTTTTTGGAACATCTGCAGACTTCTTTTACTTCCCATAGGGCGGGGATATGCAATTAGCGCACCTCCAGCTGTTGCAAAACTACAAGTCCCATCATGCCTCTGCCTCTCTGTGTCATGCTTGTGGCTGTGAGAGTCTTGCAATGCCTCATGGGACTTGTAGTTCTGCAACAGCTGGAGGTCCACTAATTGCATATCCCTGCCATAGGGGGTATGTAGAACGTTTATGAAAAAATTTGAAACAAGCTTATGAGAGAGCTATGGAACATGCTACCACCCGAGAATTGAGAAATAAGAAGAATTTTGACCTCAAGAAGATTTACAGCCAGGGGACCGAGTGCTGCTAAAGAACTTGGGTGTGGCAGGAAAACATAAATTGGCTGAGCACTGGATCTTTCAAAAAGTGGTATCGCAATCATCTGCTTCCTTTATCAGATGCTGTTTGAGTGCCTCCTGTTTCTTCTCCACCTCCCTTGGAATCGAGTCCAACCAGAACTCGTTCTTGATGAAGATTTCCCAGTTGCCCTGTGGTGCCGGTACAAGAAGAGAGTGAGGATGACGAGATAGTGCCTTGCTGGTTGTGGTCCCCAGCTCTGGTTGCTGAAACAGGAGTCAGTAACCAGACAAGAAGAAGAAGATCAACAAAAGAGGAGGAAAGGTCACCTGGTCAGGAAATGAACGCTTCATTATTGCCTAGGGGAGTAGATGCTCCTGAAACTGGAAATACTGGACCAATCCTGAACTCAGCTGAAGGAGACCTGATTAGCTTTATCAATGAATATTTACCTGTAATGGAGTCCATAAGTCACACAGAGAAGGAAACATCATTGTTGGAGGAGGAAGAAGGTGGAAGCAATGTACTGAACTTCATCCTCAAATCAGGGCCCTCTACTCCAAGCCCAGATTTAATGACGGGGACTCATGACCTTACCCTCATGAAAAGTCCTGAGAGAAACTCTACTCCTGTAAAAAGTCCTGAGAGGGATTCTACTCTTGTGGAAAGTCCTGAAAGGAACTCTACTCCTGCAAAAAGTTCTGAACGGAGTTCTACTCCTGTAAAAAGTCCTGAAAGAAATCTTACACCAAAGCTGGAAGCTCATTCTCCTGTCAGACTGAGGAGAAATATCCACCCTCCTAGAAGACTTACCTATGATACGCTGGGGGAGAACTCAGACAAGTTGATTTCCACTATTCAAAGGCCAGTCCCTACGCTTGACACTGCTACCATCAATTGGGTAGAAGGTGGCCTTGATGTGACCTCTGACACCACTGGATGGTTCACGGCTATTGCCCTGGCCTGTCAGAAAACTGATTATGAGTTAACTGAAAATGTTTGCAAGTGGTTTAAGCAGAATCCTGATGTTTGTCAATATTTGTTGAATTTGAATACTGGTTAGAGTTTACTAACCCTTTTTTTTTCTAGCAAAAGTTGAAAATCCCTGCCTCTTTGTGGACCAAGGATTTTAAGTGGGGGGAGGATGTAGCCAGGAGGTGGCCACCTACATATTCCTGCAATCAGAAGATGCTGTGTGGCATTGTTTCAGGGGAAGCTGTTCCCTCTAGTGTTCCAGTGTGGGATATCCTGATACTTTCTTAATTAGAGGTAAGACAGAGCAAAGCATCTTGGGACATGCAGTCCATACGGATAGGATTTATCCTCTGGCTGTATTATGGGAAACTACAACTACCAGCTTACTGATGGAGAAGAGCAGACTGCTGGGAGGGACTATAAGAGGGAAGGCTTGAGGCCTGGCGCTCTCTCTTGGGACCGGCATGGAGCTGCATGCAGGGAATCTGTTACAGAACGAGCCGCAGCTGAGTTGCGGCCTGCACTGGTGGAGTTACCCAGCAGATATCTGGAAGGACACCCGCGGACAGTTCTCCTTCACTGTCCGGCGGCAGCCCAGAGGCCGTTCCTGTTCCATCCACCCTGCAGGGATATCGGATTCATGTAAACCATGGTGCAGTGCAGCTGAGGCTGGATGTCATCCCTTGAGCCACATTCCTGAGAGATCATCATCATCCTCATCTGTTCCATCTCTGGTGAGCGGGCGATAGCCTAGTCTTATAGTAACTGTATATAGACATCATTGTCTCCTGCACTCATTACCATCTTTATTCCAAGGATCTGTTCCAGCATATCATAGACACTATATACAGTTGTGCTCATAAGTTTACATACCCTGGCAGAATTTATGATTTCTTGGCCATTTTTCAAAGAATATGAATGATAACACTAATGCCCCGTACACACGGTCGGACTTTGTTCGGACATTCCGACAACAAAATCCTAGGATTTTTTCCGACGGATGTTGGCTCAAACTTGTTGTAGGAAAATCCGATCGTTCTAAACGCGGTGACGTAAAACACGTACGTCGGGACTATAAACGGGGCAGTGGCCAATAGCTTTCATCTCTTTATTTATTCTGAGCATGCGTGGCACTTTGTCCGTTGGATTTGTGTACATACGATCGGAATTTCCGACAACGGATTTTGTTGTCGGAAAATTTTATCTCCTGCTCTCCAACTTTGTGTGTCGGAAAATCCGATGGAAAATGTCCGATGGAGCCCACACACGGTCGGAATTTCCGACAACACGCTCCGATCGGACATTTTCCATCGGAAAATCCGACCGTGTGTACGGGGCATAACACTTTTCTTTCACTCATGGTTAGTGTTTGGCTAAAGCCATTTATTATCAATCAACTGTGTTTACTCTTTTTAAATCATAATGACAACAGAAACTACCCAAATGACCCTGATCAAAAGTTTACATACCCCATTTCTTAATACCGTGTATTGCCCCCTTTAACATCAATGACTGCTCTAAGTCTTTCGTGGTATTGGTGGATAAGGCTCTTTATCTACTCAGGTGGTAAAGCTGCCCATTCCTCTTGGCAAAAAGCCTCCAGTTCCTGTAAATTCTTGGGCTGTCTTGCATGAACTGCATGTTTGAGCTCTCCCCAGAGTGGCTCAATGATACTGAGGTCAGGAGACTGAGATGGCCACTCCAGAACCTTCACTTTATTCTGCTGTAGCCAATGACAGGTTGACTTGGCCTTGTGTTTTGGTTTATTGTCATGTCGTTATGTCCCATGCGCAGCTTCCTGGCTGATGAATGCAAATGTTCCTCCAGTATTTTTTGATAACATACTGCATTCATCTTGCCATCAATTTTGACCATATTTCCTGTGCCTTTGTAGCTCACACATCCCCAAGAAGAATATTGCTGTGCTGTTTGGCGTATTGTAAGTGGGATACTTTGTGGCATTTGCGTAGTAATGGCTTTCTTCTGGTGACTCAACCATGCAGCCCATCATTCTTCAAGTGCCTCCTTATTGTGGATCTTGAAACAGCCACACCACATGTTTTCAGAGAGTCCTGTATTTCACCTGAAGTTATTTGTGGGTTTTTCTTTGCATCCCGAACAATTTTACTGGCAATTGTGGCTGAAATTTTAGTTGGTCTACCTGACCGTGGTTTGGTTTTAACAGAACCCCTCATTTTACTTCTTGATTAGAGTTTGAACACTGCTGATTGGCATTTTAAATCAACCATGAGTGAAAGAAATGTTTTTGTGTTATCATTCATATTCTCTGAAAAATGGCCAAGAAATCATAAATTCTGCCAGGGTAAACCAGCATGAGGAATTTGTAAAAAACAATTCTTTTGGGTGAGTCAGTTCATCAAAGGCTGATGTTTCAGTCATGTTTGGACATTGACAGGCTGGGATCCCAAATTCCTGCGGAATGCAAATTAAGAGAATCCTTAAAGTGAGGCACCTTATAATGGAAGGAAATGGGTGGAGCTGGAAATTCAGGTATAAAAAACAAATTGCTGCCACCAAGGGAGACATCAGATGTCAGTGGGTGATTCTATCTGCAGGCACTGTTCGGCCAACAATTTTCGGCAAAATTGATTGAATAATCAACAGTGCACCCACTGTTGGAACTTGAGCTGATTCCTCGAAAGTAGCCAAGATTCTAACAGTGTATGGCAGCTTTACTGTATCCAAAACTAAAAAGAAGTTTTGGTTGCCGATATACATTAGAGAAGGATAACTGTGTGGCAACAGATCAACAGAAGTAGCATGGACTTCTTGGCACATACCCTCTAGATCAGCGGTTCTCCACATGGGGGTCGCGACCCCCTGGGGGGTCGATTGACGATTTGCCAGGGGGTTGCGAATGCTGGCCGAGATGGACCCGAAGTTACTGTGTTACGCCGCAGTCTGTCCGTCTCGGCCAGCAAGATGTCACTTCCGGGAGAGGAGAGACCGCACGGAAGTGACGTTCCGTCAGCGCCATCTTGGTACTCTCGTCCGCAGTGAGGCTACATTTAGAAGTCAGGAAGCGGACATCTTTTTACACCCACTGAAGTCCGCTTGCTGAGGATGAGTCTACCAAGATGGCGGCGACGAAACGCTGTTTGCGGTTAACACAGACAGCTTACTGATTCTGACGGAACACCAGTGATTTGGTAATTCAGAGATAGCATTTTTGTACATCAATTGCCGCCACTATGCCCATCAATTGCCGCCACTGTGCCCATCAATTGCCGCCACTGTGCCCATCAATTGCCGCCACTGTGCCCATCAAGCGGCGCCACTGTGCCCATCAAGCGGCGCCACTGTGCCCTATCAAATGCTCCCACTGTACCATCAAATGCTGCCCCCGTGCCATATAAATGCTCCCACTGTGCCCCGCCGCCCGCCCGCCGTCTGCCCGGCACTTACCCTGTCTCTCGGTGGGGCATTTTATTTATTTGTAACTTATATGTTAAATATCTTGCGCTGTATGTTAAATTGTTTTTGTGATTAATCACTACGCTTTAAGATGTTAAATTTGTAGGAATGAAAATACATCCTGCATATCAGATATTTATACTTCGATTCATAACAGTCGCAAAATTACAGCAATGAAATGACCAACGAAAATAATTTTACTATTAGGGGTCCCCACAACTTGGGAAATTTTATCAAGGGGTCACGGCACTAGAAAGGTTGAGAACCACTGCTCTAGATGGAACAGTTCTGATAGGTAAATAGTTCTCTCTCCTTTCAATGCTCCAACAGAAGCATCGAGATGATGAATATATTTGCTAAAGCAGAATTTCAGGTTCACATATTGTTATACTGTGTAGGTATTCATTATGTTTAAGCCTGGCAATTAAAGGTGCACCGAATGGAAATTTTGGTGCCAAAACGGATACCGAAAATTAAAGCGGAGTTCCACACAAAAATGGAACTTCCGCTTTTCGGAACCCTCCCCCCCTCCGGTGTCACATTTGGCACCTTTCAGGGGGGAGGGTATTTGCACCCACTTCCGGCATAGATACCCATGGGAATCTACGCCTCTTCCTGTCCCCACCGCGCTGTCTCCTGGGAACACACAGCTCCCAGGAGAGAGCGGGGACCACTTGGGACGCGCAGCGCGACTCGCGCATGCGCAGTAGGGAACCGGGAAGTGAAGCTGCAACGCTTCACTTCCTGATTCCCTCACCTAGGATGGCGGCGGCAGCTGCCGAGAACCGAGCGGGTTCTCGGCGTCCCCTGCCGACATCGCTGGACCCTGGGACAGGTAAGTGGCCATGTATTAAAAGTCAGCAGCTGCAGTATTTGTAGCTGCTGGCTTTTAATATTTTTTTTTTTTTGGCGGTGTGGGTGAACCCCCGCTTTAAGGATGCATTAGGCCGAAAACCGAAACCGATACCAAAAATTACAGTTTTTAAAAAATATTTCTATTATTTTTATATATAATTATATTCAACTTTTTAATTAATATCATCAATTTAAATTTATATTCATTTATTTTTTGCCATTATTGGCACCTTTAGTGAAAGAAAGGTCAAGAAAAATGCAGTCTGCAGTCTCTAACCATCTCTTGTATCATGTCTGCAATCTCTTACTTAAACTTAAACACGTTGCTAATAGTATTAGCAACATTTCCATTCGATGCACCTCTAGCAGATATGATACAGAAGATGGTCAGAGACTGCAGACATGATACAGGAGATCAATGCAGCCTCACCAGTGTCCATTAAATGCAGCCTGCTTGTGCCCAGCAGCCTCACCAGTGCCCATCATATGCAGCCTGCCTGTGCCCAGCAACCTCACCAGTGCCCGTCATATGCAGCCTATCAGTGCCCAGCAGCCTCACCAGTGCCCATCATATGTAGCCTCACCAGGGCATGTCATATGCAGCCTACCAGTGCCCAGCAGCCTCACCAGTGCCCGTCATATGCAGCCTGCCTGTGCCCAGCAGTCTTACCAGTGCCCATCATATGCAGCCTACCAGTGCCCAGCAGGCTCACCAGTGCCCATCATATGCAGCCTGCCTATTATTATTATTATTATTATTATACAGTATTTATATAGCGCCAACAGTTTACGTAGCGCTTTACAACTTGAGGGTAGACAGTACAAATACAATACAATTTGATACAGTAGGAATCAGAGGGCCCTGCTCCTTAGAGCTTACAATCTAAGAGGGAAGGTCAAGAGATACAAGAGGTAATAACTGTGGGTGATGTGCTGATTGAGAAGATAAATGTACAGTTGTTAGGTGGGGGCCAGATAGGCTTCTCTGAAGAGATGAGTTTTCAGGGATCGTCTGAAAGTGGATAAAGTAGGAAAAAATCGGACGGATTGGGGTAGAGCATTCCAGAGGATGGGGGAGGCTCTGGAGAAGTCCTGAAGGTGAGCATGGGATGAGGTGACAAGGGAGTTTGAGAGCAGGAGGTCTTGGGAGGAGCGAAGAGAACGATTAGGTTGGTATTTAGTGACTAGCAGCCTCACCAGTACCCATCATATGCAGCCTACCAGTGTCCAGCAGCCGCACCAGTGTCCATCATATGCAGCCTGCCTGTGCCCAGCAGCCTTACCAGTGCCCATCATATGCAGCCTACCAGTGGCCAGCAGCCTCACCAGTGCCCATCATATGCAGCATGCCTGTGCCCAACAACCTCACCAGTGTCCATTATATGCAGCCTGCCTGTGCCCAGCAGCCTCACCAGTGTCCATCATATGCAGCATGCCTGTGCCGTATCAGAGTGGCGATCTCCTCGTGTCACGGAGCAGAGTTTGAATTGCCCGGGCCGCAGTAACAATGTCCCGCCTCCTGTGATCACGTCACACTGATTCAATGTCCCGCCATTGGATCAGCGTGCCGTCTATCACAGGAGGCGGGACATTGTCACTAAGACCCGGACAATTAAGCTCCGTGACATGCGGAGATCGCGGCGAGTAGGGAGGGGAGGAGGAGGGAATGGGCGAATGGGGAATGGACCCCGCCCCCTTTCGGTATCGGCTGTTTTTTGCTCTCGGTCGAATGAAAAAACACCATTTTCGTCCGATAATTTTCAGCGGCCGAAATTTCGGTGCACCTCTACTGGCAATAGATTGTGTAGGCACCATAAATCATGCTGTGAGATATGGGGTGGGGGCAGAACTATATGGCATGTTTGGGAAGTGACTCCTGATGAGATTTGGGTTATCCTATAAAGTCCACTAGTTCTACTGTATACAGGCCAATGCACAGTGGTAAAACAATAGCCATAGCAGCCCACACATAACAACAGCCATAGCAACCCACACAACTGATTGAGGTCTGGGATGAGAAGAGGGACCCCAAAAGGGAGGCTGTACAGAAAAACTGTGAGGTTTCTAGTATAGAAGGGCTGACGTCAGACCTCATGATTGTCACTAGTCACAGATCCCCCTCTGTGCAGTAAGAAAAATTTGTTTAGGTGCCTTAGCAGTGTTCATTTATTGCCCTCTGAACTGTTTCTACAGAATGAGACTAACCCTGTATGTCTAATACAGTCACAAATTCCAGAGTGTCTTCTCTAGCTAAAACCTTATAAGATAGCTGAGGAAGCCAGAGTTGAAAAAAGTTAGTATTGGGACTATAGAGTAATGGTGTGCAAGAGTATTATTCATTTCGTCAGAGTATAAAATGTCACGTTAGTTATTACTTTTATTATTGTAGATTGCTGCTACTGCAGCTAGAAGTTTTATCTACAGCACTGGTCCCTAGTAGTGTATTGACTATGCTGACAGTTCTCCTGTTGTGGTTGTAAAGATTCTTTTTTTTTTTTTAATAAACATGATATACTTACCTGCTCTGTGCAATGGTTTTGCACAGTGTTCTCGAACCTATTCTACTAGGGTTCCTCCGCTGGCAATATTGGCTCCTCCTCTACTCCATGTGCCCCCATAGCAAGCAGCACTCATTCAGGCTTGGTCCTGAGCTGGGCTGTGTGCGTCCATATATACACAGTGTGGCTCCGCAATGCCTCCTGCTCCCTCCCCACAGGATTTGACTGACAACAGCAGGAGCCAATGGCTCCCACTGCTGCTGAATATCCTGTGAGAAGAGAAAGAAGGGGGAAGAGCTGCTGACAGTCACAGCAATGGATTGAGATCAGGCTCAAGTAAATGTTTAAAGGGGGGCTGGGGACAGCTTTTGAAAATTTTATTTTTTACCTATAAAGGCAAAACCTTTTGCCTTTATTAACACTTTAAGGGCAGTGACTGCCAGCTGCTACAGTGAAAGGTTGCCAGGGAAGGGGGGCATTAATATTCTTCTTTGGGGCCCCATAATTCTTAATCATGACCCTGCCACTGCACCCTTGATTTGCAGATTCCCACATTATCTACATTAGGGCGGCACTGTAGTCTCCTGCCAAATGACTCTATGACATGTAGTTTTCTCTCTGGTCTGGGACCTAAAATGGGTAGGGTTGTAAAACTTTGGACTCCACATTTATGCTGGTCAAGATCTGCTCTTCCAAAAACTGAATTACTAGTAATAAGGAGACTTTAAAATTAACCCGTCACGAGGCAAAATGCAGCTGCCATTGTTGACTTCATTCTAAAAATGCTATTGAAGTGACTGTTGTTATTATTACCCCATTGTCTTCATTAGGCTCCATTTCACACTTGACGTGCAACTTTGGACATCAAGTCGCAGCCCATTCTTTTCAATGGCACCCGTTCAAATTGGTGCGACTTAAGCCTAGTATACAAAGGGTCGAATGTCAGGTGACATCAGCCGGTTTAATAAAAGACGGCCACCATACAGCCCGTGTGTATGGCAACTGGAAAACCAGCAGCTGACCGGCTCCCGATCAGTGCTCACTGACCGGTGTGTTCTGGCTGAGGGGGGATCGGCTCAGCGGGAGAGATCGCTGTACTAACATCAGATAGTTACTACCGCGGCTCAGATCTGAGCTGTGAATTTTGAAAAACAAAAAAAAACAAATGGTATGTACCAGGCTTTAGGCTGCTACACATCTATGCATGTTGCTTTTGAGTGTTTTTGGAGTGCTTTTTGCAGGTTTTTATCATGATTTCGCTGTAAAAATGCGCTACATGCTTTTTTACAACTTCTCCATTGAAGTCTATTAAATCAAAAACACAGAAAAAGCACCATTTTGCGTTTAAAAATATCCGTGACCCTTTCCAAAAACACAGAGGCACAAAAATGCATTGATCTAAACGTGTTCCATAGGAACCCATGTTAAAAAAATGTCCTGTGTTTCTGCAAAAAGCATGAAAAAACACAATGAGGGTTATTTATTAAAAGCAAATCCACTTTACAGTACAAGTGCAAATTACAAATGCAGAGTGCACTTGAAATTGCACTGAAAGTGCACTTGAAGTGCAGTTGCTGTAAATCTGAGGGGAAGATCTGAAATGAGGGGAAGCTCTGCTGATTTTATCATCCAATCATGTGCAGGCTAAAATGCTGTTTTTTATTCTCCTTGCATGTCCCCCTCAGATTTACAGCAACTGCACTTTCAAGTGCACTTTCAGTGCAATTTCAAGTGCACTTTGCACTTGTAGTTTGCACTTGTAGTGCAAAGTGGATTTGCCTTTAGTAAATAACCCCCATTGATGTGAATAGTGCCTTAAAGTTGCAGTGACTTTGAAAAGGTTCCTGCACTAATTTGGTGCGACTTTTGATGAAACTTTGGCTTGGTTTACACTGCTGCCACATGGGACCCGAATTGTGACAAGTCACATGACATGTCAAATTCAATGTTTCCCTATGAAAGCCATCCTAACTGATACTACACAAGTCGCTCTGACTTTAGAAAAGGTTCCTGTACTACTTTGGATGGTCTGATTTGGGTGCGATTTCTGCCCCTGTACAGGCTCCTAAATAGCATCCAAGTTGGATCAATCAGAAGGAAATCACAGGTCACAGTCGCAGGCAAAGTCGCACGATTTTGACGTCGCAGCAGTGTGAACCGAGCCTTTGATCCATTCAGTGTCAATTCTTGCTCCAAAGTTGCATTGAAAATCGTGTGACTTTGGAGTCACGCTAGTGTGACTGGAGCCTTATGCCACGTACACATGAGCGGCTTTTCCATTAGAAAAATATTGGATGGTTTTTCCGACGGAATTCCACTCAAGTTTGGCTTGCATACACACGGTCACACAAAAGTTCGCTGAACTTACGACCGTCAAAAACGCGGTGACGTACAACACTACAATGAGCCGAGAAAATGAAGTTCAATGCTTCCGAGCATGCGTCAAATTTTTTTCCTGAGCGTGCGTAGGAATTTTGTGCGTCAGAATTGCTACAGATGATCGGAATTTCCGATCGGAACTTTTTCCGACCGAAAAATTGAGAACATACACACGGTTGCATTTTCCGACCAAAAGCTCTCATCGGTCTTTTGCTGGACAGAATACATTTGCAGATTGGGAAATTCAGCAATGCAAGATAATCGGACAGGATTCTTTTTCTGTGGCGAAAATTGTGTGTTCCATCCCTGACGCAATCACATGCAGATTGACATAAGTTTTTTAAACAATGTTACAGAAAATTATATAATATAAGTCTAAGGGTCGGTTCACACATGGGCAACACGACTTTAGCGCGACTTTGTACCGCGACTTCAACGCGGCTTCAGCGCGACTTTAGCGCGACTTCAGCGCGACTTCGGCAAATTACGAGGCGACTTGAAGTCGCCTCCATGACAGGCGACTTCGCCTGTGGCCAATCACCTCTCTGGGAGGGAGGGGGGAGGGAGGGGGGAGGGAGGGGTTTTCTCTGCAAAGTCGCTTGAGAGATCCGACTTGCAGGCGACTTACATTGAGTTGAATGGGTACAAGTCGCCTACAAGTCGGATAGAAGTAGTACAGGAACCTTTTCTGAAGTCGGAGCGACTTCAGTAGTGTCAATTAAGACGCTCCCATTGCCTACCATGATAATCTAAATGCAAAGCGACTTGGGGCGACTTGGGGCGACTTGAGGGCGTACAAGTCGGATCCCAAGTCGCCCCAGTGTGAACCGACCCTAAAGAAGATGCATCACTACTCAGTGGAAGTTATTTATTCCATTGTTGAGTAAAATGAAGCAGATGAACTCAGAAAAGTGATAGTTACCTGCGCAGTCCATCCAATCAGTTTGTGCAGATCTGACTGAATAGCAATTTTTTATTTTTTTTTGTATAATCTGTTTATTAGTATTTTTCTTCATCACAGATACATTATAAAACAAAACAAACATGGAAAACAAAAAAACATAATTCCAGAATTCATACAACACAAACATATTACATACCAAACACATTAATATATAAGAGAAAAAAAAAACCTCCCCCCCAGCCCCAATTTCCCCTCCTCTCTCCCTACTCCCCCCCCCCATCCCCAATCCCCCTCCATCCATAAGCTCCCCTCACCATTCTTTCTTTCTTGAGTCATCATACCTTAATTATTCTATAAGTGGTAAATGATCTATTTACCCCTATGCTTCCATGTAAATCGCTGCGTAAATTGATGGCTCTATATAAGTACCTTAAATAATAATAATCTAGTCCTAAAATAAATGGTGTCAATCCTGGTAACAACAGCCAGGGTCCCCACATTTCACTGAATCTATTTGTTAAACCCCTATTCTTATATACCTGCCATTCTTTTAACAATACATCATTCACCTCTATCCGCTATTCCTCATATGTTGGACTTCTGGAGGATATCCATTTCATTGCTATTCATTTTCTTGCAATAAATAGTATCCTATTAATGATTAATCTAGTTGCCGGAGTATATACTTCTTTTTCTAAGTATCCTAACAAGCATATTTTTGGATCCATCTGTATCTGGGTTTGGTACACCTGGTTAATCGTTTCTATCACAGTTTGCCAATATCTAAACAATTTAGTGCAATTCCAAAGCATATGCATTAAGTCAGCAGATACTCTTGAACATCTCGGACATTCTGATATTTCCCATCTACCCCATTGATATAGTTTAGCTGGTGTCCTATAAGCTCTATATATTATGTATAATTGGGTTAAGCATTGCTGTGACAAAATTGATACCGTTTGTATGGATTCCAATATACCCTGAATAGCAATTTAAAATAAAAAAAAAAGTATGTTCAATTCATGATAGTTTTCCATCGAGGACACCTAGTGGTGTGATAACAGTTTACATGATGCACACACTTACATGATTGGTGTAAGACTGAGGACATCTAGTGGACAACTGAAGCATTGGATCTGTATAATACTCATTGAAGCATAGCTAATTGCAATCACTTTAATGACAGGTCACACTATTCAATGATCTCACTAGCTGATACTGGTTCAAAAGTGGACGCTGTGTGCAATTAAGTCTCACCTTTGGTCTAAAGTTGCTTTGTCAATATAAGAACTACAAAGTATACTATATGTAATATATAGGGTCATTATCTATAACTCTTGGGAGTCATAGGTCAATTTCATGTATACAAGTATACTCCACTTACAAAAAAGGAGCCAGTGTATCAATTACAAAATCACTATGCTGCTTCAATTCTCTACAGTCTATACTGTGAGACAGATCAGCGAGATCATGAAAATGCCCAATTATACCCGTGAATGCTTTTAAAGCCCAACTCCAAGGGTTAAATGCTCATTTAGGTCTAGAGGATGGGAAAAGCAGTGTAATGCCATGTACACACGGGCGGACTTTTCGACCGGACTGGTCCGACCGAACGAATCCGTCGGACAATCCGACTGTGTGTGGGCTTCATCGGACCTTCAGCTGACTTTTTCTGTCGAAAATCAGACGGACTTTAGATTTGGAACATGTTTCAAATCTTTCCGACGGACTCGAGTCTGGTCGAAAAATCAGTTCATCTGTATGCTAGTCCGACAAAAAAGGACGCAAGGGAAACTATTGGCTACTGGCTATGATCTTCTTTATTCTAGTCCCTTCGTATGTCATCACGTTCAAACCAACGGACTTTCGAAGGACTTTAGTCCGTTCGTGTGTGGGCAAGTCCGGTCGTCCAAAAGCCCATCGTAACTCCGTCAGAAAGACCGTCGGACGTTTGATGCTGAAAAGTCCGCCCGTGTGTACAAGGCATTACTTACCCGATATTCTGCTCCCCTATGCTCTGACAGAGGACTGTTCCTCTTCATTCTCATGTCTGATGTAGGGTCCTATGGGCTCTATATCAGTTTTGATAATATCAGGGGCATCTGACTGCAAGAATATAGGGTAGAAGAGGCTGCTGGGCAGTGGCGGCTGGTGGTAATTTTTTTTGGGGGGGCGGCAAACAGTGCACCCCTGGCCCACCCCCCCTCCAAGTCTGTCGGGTCCAGAGCCATCTATGGTGGGTCAGGCTTCACTTGGGCGACAAGCAGCGGGCATCACGGGTGGCTTCCCCTGCTCTCCTCTTCAGGCATCACGGCGGCTTCCGTCTCCTCCCTCCTCCTCGACGGCCAATCAGAATGCTTCTCCTTTCGGCCAATCAGGAAACAGGTCTCAGACCCGCTTCCTGATTGGCCGGGAGGAGAATCAGTGTGAAAATAGCGAATATTCATTTACTATTGTCACACAAGTGCTCTGGTTCGCAGTGCTCTGCTCCCTGAGCCCACCCTTTTTAAGCCTATTAGAGCATCTGGCTCACGTGCTTCAAATAATCACACCCCCATTGGAATTCATGCATCCAGCGCCCTGCATGGGGGCAAGGCGCATGGATGGGGGGGTGGCGCCTGTAAGCCCTTAATGAACAAGCTGCCCCTGCTGCTGGGACTGGTCATGCAGCACAGCCTGCAGAGGAGCCTACGTGAAAAGTGAACTGGATAAGTAAAATTGCTTTTCCCTCTAGATGTAGCACCCTCCAAGTTATGCGCTAGACTGTCAGGCAAATTGAGTTTTTTGGGTTTTTTTGGAGCTCCTCTGTAATCAGTGGAACAATTGGTAATTGCTTTGGACTGATCAGGGTCCCATAGGCTGCAGGTTTGACTGCTTCTCCCTGCCCTCTGGAAGGTTCCAGAACATAGGAGTGGAGCAGGTCAAATGAGTAGCCTACATTTTTATGAAGTCTCAACAAATCCCTGGGGTGTGTGCCCAGTAGGTGGCTGCAAACACATAAATAGTCTGGGGCTGGAACAGTCAGAGGTCTTGTCCAGAAGGAGAAGTTCTCAGCCTGAAGAGCTGCTGCCCAATCAGGCAGCCCAGCAGACTTTTACCAGGAGCTCATTGAGGTCCCAGCTATGCTAAAGCTAGGGGGGCTACTTTCTAAGAAACTCTGAAGCTAAAGAAGAGGGATTTCAGCTAGGATCCCGGTCTTGAAAGTACACTAAGGAAATGTCTGCCTGACACTGGAGGGAGGCATCCCAATATCCAAGAACTTGTGAGTACAGACCTGGGATCTGGGTGACTGTTGCTGATGTTAACCCTCTGGTGCACTAACACTAAGGATATCCTGGCCTGGGTCATTGCATATGGTGTCCCAGTGCTGCCCATTCCCTAAGCTATTGTTGAAGGGACTGTTCTAAGGAATAGCTGCAGAGGGAGAAGTGTTCTTTAATTACCGTTTAGCGTTCTGAAGCATCCTACAGCTCCTAGTGCCCTATCCAAGTAGTTCAGGTCTAGACTGGTTTAATTGAGCCAGAAGAGTAAATGTTGCTGTGTGCATGGTTTCTGCTACACCGGTGTGAAAAGAACCTGGGACAAGTCAGCGGCCCTTGATCTGTGATCTGATCTGTGAAGATGTTTGGCCCCTCCTCCTTTCCCCCGCAACCTTCTGGGACACACACAGATCCCAAAAGACGGTGGGACCATTTAGAAAGCGCAGTAATCCTTGAGCATGCACAGTAGGAAACTGACTGTGAAGTCAGAAGGCTTCACTGCCAGTTTCCCTTACCGAAGATGCCGACGCCTGCACCTGAAGCCGATTGAAGAATCAGCTTGGATGCGGACATTGCTGGATCCCTGGACAGGTAAGTGTCCTTATATTAAAATTCAGCATCTACAGTATTTGTAGCTGCGGAGTTTAAATTTTTGGGGGAGACTGGAGCTCCTCTTCAACTTTTCCGGTGCAGGAGCAGTCCCACCGCAAGGGGGGATGTTAACTTTCCCCGGAGTTCAGCTATAAACTGATCAGTTTGGCAAAGGGAACTACTTTATTACCACATTTATAGAGTGCTTTGCACAAAAGGAAGAACCGCTCATATCAATTTCTGCAAACAAAAACCTACAGGGCCATTTACATTGGTAAAGCTCATAACATATGTTACTACTTTGCAGTACCATTCACAACTTTGCAGTGCAATACAACGGTGTTGCAGCATGTTGCAACGCACAGAAGTGCATTGTGTTGCATTAGGAGAAAATGGTCAGGTACGATTTTTAGTGTGTTAGGGTGCGTTGGCAGCTCATTCATTTCAATAGGCTGCCTTGACACAATGCATGTTAAAGCATAATAACCACCAAATGGGCTGACAATTTACTGTCCTGCCATACCCTACTAGGGTGTACAACAGCCTTAATTTTGCCCATAAGCAAAGTAATCTACTATGATATTTTTTGGGGAGTTGTGGGAGGAAGGCAAACATGGAGAGCACACACAAACTCCATGAAGAAGGCCTCTGTGGAGGAAACCCAGAACCCCAATACAGTTTCTAGGACAGGTATACTAAAAATAAAAATAACCACAAGCCATTGGTAATCTACTACTTTTTGCACCCATCTTGCAGTTTTTGTGCTCCACAAACAAATCTTCCACATCGATCTAGGGAGTACGCCTACTAACCACAGAGCCACCATGCTGCCCTACATAGAAATACTCTAAAGGCTTCAGTGGTTCTTTAGGATGGCCATGGATTTTATCTCTCCTGTGCTCAATAAATTATCCTCAGAACCAAAATGCCCTCTGATGTTTGTACACAAGGATGCCCCTCACCTCCCAGCACAGCGTGAAGTCTGAGCGAAAAAAATTCCACGCCCCTTTAACAAGGCCATTTCTAGATAAATTCTCCTCAATTAGGCAAATGGTTCCCACTTCCAGCCATGTGAGAGCTGGGTTCAGGAATGACGGGGTCACAGGTCAATATCTCACTATAAATAGCAATCTGGGAACGGTTATTAGGGCAGAACTATTGCAAATTCAGAAATTGCTGTCATTCTGTGGATCATAGGGCAAAATCAGATCCTGACAAAATACTGTATAAATCGTCTAACCAGAAATGTCAGACATCATTTTAGAAACAAAATAAAAAAAAAAAGACTGAAAATTAATAAAAAGATAAAAAAAAAAAAAAAATTTTTCCCCTAAAAAGTGTTAATATTTCTGGAAGTGCATTTAATTTAGTAAATTATTGTTGCAACCTAAAATGAATTTCTAACATGTACTGTGTTCTGTGTTTTTATGATGGCATATCATAATCACATGCTCTGTTATCAGGTAGTATATTCAGCATCTCCGCTCAGCAATTAGACCCCTTTAATACTGGGGCAGTTTTCAGGCAATTTAGCGCTAGAAATAGCACCTGTAAAGCGCCAGAAATCTGCCTCCCATTCATTGCAATGGGTGCTTTCACACCCGGGCGTTGCGCTTGTCGGACGTTAGAAAAAGTCCTGAAAGCAGCATCTTTGGGGCGGTTTGGGAGCACTGTATACAACGCTCCCAAAATGCCCCTGCCCATTGGAATGAATGGGCAGCGTTTTCAAAGCGCCTTAAAAGTGCCCTTTTTTGGGGTTAAAAGCGACCCGCTAACAGCCAAAAAGCGCTGCCAAACGCGGCCGCGCCCCCAGTGTGGAAATTCTCAAAATCGCTCACCACAGCATTCAATGATGTCATCACAGAGTCAATAAATGAGGTTTGAAAGTCCCTAAAAATGTTCAGTTTGCCATGCCAATGTATAGAACTTAAATCTAAACAGATTTATGATGCTGTGATTGGCAGTCACAGCGGTCAGTTGATCTGAAAATTCCCGATCGGGAGCTTTCGGTTAGGCGCCAGTAACTGTGTCGGGGCTCTCGGCACAGCCTTTTGGACTGCAATTCACGCAAATATGAGCCCCCTTCGCACCAAGGACCAGACGCAGAGAGGCCGCATATCTGCGTGCGGCCGGCGCCAAGGCGTTAAAACAGTATTAAATCCAAAATCTAACATACAGTATATTATATTGCAGCTTACCAGTTCTTAGATGTGATGGCTGCATTGGTTTTATTTTTTAGGCTTTCTTTTTCTATTTTAATCTGGTAATTCAGCCAGCAACTCTGTTGTTTTTCACAGCACAAACTCTTCAGCAGAATGTGTCAGTTTACATGGATGAGACAAACCACTTAGGCTAGGCTCACACTGGTGTGATGCAGATACCGCATGTGATTTGCACAGGAATCGCACCGCATTCCTATTCACATCACATGCAATGTCTGCGAGGTGCAATTTCAGCCATACAATTTATATGGCTGAAATTGCATCGTATCCACACCAAAATGGTGCAGGACCCTTTTTTTCCCCTGCAACTGAATCGCATTCTGGCAATCGCACTGCATTTTACGATCTGTTTTGGGGTGATGTTAAGATAACATTGACATCGCCGGAGATCGCATGAACGCTGTGCGATTGCAATGCGATGCTGGAAACACACAGGATTCGCTGCATTTCCCGCATTGCAAGTGTGAACCTAGCCTTACACTGGCAGGGGAGATTAAAGTGATCAGCTTTTATTTATTCATGTAAAACTTTTATCCCAAAAGGAAAAAAACTGCTGTAACCGATTATAAAGTGGGAGCTGAAGTTTTGCTTCAGTTTGTTAGTGTATCTAAATCTGCTAATACATTTAACACTCCCCTCCCCCTAGACTGACAATGCTGCTGTCTGCCACTGCCTCAACTGCTCATTCATCCAGAGTTGTGTCTCAATAATATAGGAGGTGTGCTACTGGCCTGATCACAAGGTGTAAACAGAGGGTAAAAAGCCAAAAAGAAAAGAAAACCAATGCAGCCACATCTAATGATTGGTAAGCTGCAATATAATACATTTTTGGTTTCGAGTTTAATACCGCCTTAACATTTGATCTTCAATTGCTACACTAGTAGATGAATATAAAAACACATTTTTGTGAGGACCACATTAAAAAATTAGAATTTTGTTCGATCAGATAAGAAACAAGAAAAAATTTAAATCCTGAGCTTTCAATTTTTTTTCATCCATATGGCTGAAAATGAATGTCAATTCATTCTATTAACCATTGGAAAATGAGTAGAATGTTCAGAAAATTATTTTTTTTTAGAACAAAACTACCGGTATATGGTAGTCAAACCTGTAAAATCTATAGATTCCCCCATCCACACTAAGGGCCGTGGACAGGCAGATCTCCCACTACCCACTATTGCATTCTGACATCAAATACTGTATTCCATATGCTGCTCCAGGCAAAATCAGGCTCCACCATCACATATCAGGTAATGGCTTGTCACTGGTATCAGCAACAGGAATCTTGCACACTGAGATGCAAAACAATCCAACTTTACTAAAATAATGCTAAAAAAAAAAAGTTGAAAGTGCATGCACAACCGCACCACAGAACATTCTTTCTAACTGAAGACCTTTTGCATTGTGCAAACTTGCATGTTCATGTCTACGGAGGAGGGAGTGGGAGCATTGCATGTGTTAAGCCGGTTTAGCAGGGACTTAACCATGATTTGAACCATGTATGGGCAGGCTTATTGTACCCAGGTTGGGTAGATCAACTTGGGTGCAACCAGCCTCTCGGATTTTTCATGCGATCATTGCCAGCGGTTAGAGCCTCTAGCAATAATCACTATGTGTTCTCCCGGCAGGGACGGCTCCTCTCCTCCCCCTTGCTGGGAGAACACAATAGCTCAGAGGTAGGGATTCCCCTATCAACACTTGTTGTGTTGATGTGAGAATCGAGCGTGGTTGCAGGAAAGAAAATTGCACTGTCTTTGGCTGGCTTTAGCGTAAAGGGGAACAGAATGAACTGGCTGGCAGAATCCCTCCCAGTCAATTAACCTTCCTCACGGCCGACTTGAGCAATGAGCAACACCAAGCGTCATAGAGGTGCCTACAAATATATGAACATTTATGATCTAATTAGGAGAACATTCCGCAATGCCTGTGGGGACTTTTAAGGTCAGGGTGTGGTTAGGTGTAAGGGTCAAGTTAGTTATGTGTTAAGGGTTATGTTTTAGCATTGGGTTAAGGGTTAAATGTTAATTGTTATGTAGGACGGTAAGTGTTAATGGTTAATTTGGGGATTATGTTAAGCTCAATGTAAGTCTGTTTTAATGACACAAATTACAGTGGATTCCCACAAATGAAGCATTACTTCTGTGAACGTACACTTAGAAAGTGAATCACATAAAAGCAGAACTTGTTTGAGTATTTTAAGTTTATGCTTTGAGATCATTTACTGCCAGGACTATTCATTCGCTCTGAGACTAATACCAATGTGTGCTTTCTACTCTAGGGAATAGCCCTGATCCTTCAACAAGCACTGAAATGTATAAAAAGTTAACTTGTCACAGATTTTTTGAAAAAACAACGTAACATTAATGCAGAGATCACATGTGCCGTCAACTTCTCTGACTTCTGTAAGATTTGGCAAGACCCTACGATGTCCCATTAGCCAATAGATGGCCTCAATGGTTGATACAGAGGAACTGGACAAAACTGCAGGACAAAGAAGAAGCTGGAGACTCCTGGTTGCAGAATGCAGGCAGTACATGGAGGCACCTGGAGGAGCCTGTTTTTTCAGAACTGATTCTACTTTACTTTTAAAAAATTCCATGATAGCTGCATTTTATTGTCTAAAAACACTGTTAAAATGCAACTTATGGAAACGTCTGGTCAATTCAGCCCTGCCATTATACAAAACCACATATCTGTCTAGAGGTTGTGTCAAGAAATTTCATAAAGTGTGGAACATTTGCATACCTCCCAACTTTCTGAGATGGGAATGAGGGACACCTATTAGCAAAAGTATGTAGGCAAAGGACACACCCCCTGCCACGCCCTCCTTAAAAGAGTTCAAGTTCATTTTTACCACTACTATTCCGTTACATTGGCCTTTGGAATTTACAAGTGCAGAAATTTAGAAATTGGATGGAAGGTTTAGCACTGGGAAACACTTTTTTATAGATAAATAGTGCATTTTGTATATAGCTACATAGATCAGATCAAAATGAGGGACAAATGAGGAGGAAAGAGGGACAGAAGGTCTCCAAATGAGGGACAGTCCCTCGAAATCAGGGACAGTTGGGAGATATGAATTTGGGTGGAATCCGCTTATACTAATGCTGATTCTTCGGATGACTAGTTAACACTTGGATAGGTAATTAACGGTGTATATTGTTGTACAACTCTTTATGCTTCATTAGCGGGAGTCTTTCCTGACACATAAGATACGGGAGAGTGCATGTTTTCATAAATTCTCGAGTTAGCTCTGTAGAATACTTGAGAGGGAGAGTGGCCAAAAGGAATCCTAATATTTCAGCCTGCGCGGGCAGTTAGAGCGTACCAACTTTTCGATAGTTTAGAGTGCCTTGATTTTAGCTAGGTTGTTTTTATCCCGTTTTTTTGTTGTGCTTTTGTTTCTGTTTGTTTTGTTTTTTTTTGCTATGCAATTGAGCCTGGGTATGCCCAAAAGGCTCTGTTATGTACTGTTAAAGAGGAAGTAAACCCTGATGGGTTTACTTCCTCTTTGTTTCCCTGCAAAGGTAAAGCATAATGGGCTACTATGCATCGCATAGTAGCCCATTATGTGTCACTTACCTGACACAGGAGCCTGCAATATCACCGCTGTCCCCTCTGCTATGGAGCGTCCATCTTCTTTCCGGGTATCGTGGCTCCGGCGCTGTGATTGGCCAGAGTCGCAATGACGTCACTCCCGCGCATGCGTACGGGAGCCGCAACTAACGGTATATCGCCGTTAGCAGCGGCATGCTCAGTGCGCCTGCGCGCCGCTGTCTACGGCGCATGCGCCGTAGACAGAGGTGCCTGTCTTTTTGCAAATATCTCCTAAACCGTGTAGGTTTAGGAGATATTTCTTGGATCTACAGGTAAGCCTTAATCTAAGCTTACCTGTAGGTCAAAGTGGTCTGTAATGCCGCGTACACACGACCGGACTTTACGGCAGACTTTGTCCGGCGGACTTTCACGGACTTTCTGAATGAACGGACTTGCCTACACACGATCAACCTAAGTCCGACGGATTTGTACGTGATGACATATGACCGGACTAAAACAAGGAAGTTCATAGCCAGTAGTCAATAGCTGCCCTAGCGTCGGTTTTTGTCCGTCGGACTAGCATACAGACGAGTGGACTTTTCGACCGGACTCAAGTCCGTCGGACAGATTTGAAACATGTTTCAAATCTAAGTCCGTCAAACTTTTGAGAAAACAAAGTCCGCTGGAGCCCACACACGATCGAATTGTCCGACGAAATCCAGTACGCCAGACCAAGTATGCCGAAAAGTCCGATCGTGTGTACGCGGCATAAGGTTTTACAACCACTTTAAATAAAATGCAAGTTGGACTTTAATTAGTAAACTCTGTGCCCCTGGATGGTGTTTTATATGTATATGGTACAGCTGCTGAGCACCACTTATGGACAGTAGTAGTAACCAACAAATTTACTAAAACCTGGTGCTGCGCTGTACTCCATATTATAGCCTATAGAAATGAATTAACTATTATTATTATATTATTATTATTATACAGGTTTTATATAGCGCCAACAGTATGCGCAGCGCTTAACAAAATAAAGGCAGACATTACATTTACATTACAATTTGTTACAAGAGGAATCAGAGGGCCCTGCTCGTTAGAGCTTACAATCTATGAGGGAGGGTCAAGTGATACAAAAGGTAATAACTGTGGGGGATGATCAGATGGAGAAGATAAAAGTACAGTTGTCAGGTGTTGGAAGGATAGGCTTCTCTGAAGAGGAGGGTTAATTAATTCAAATGCTTAAAGAGGAACGGTACGGTAGTCTGCTCACATGATTTGTAATAAAAACATCTTTGCCATTCCGGGTTCCCTCCAACCACTTTGCATATTACTTTATATATACTGTGATTCTGTACTTGCCAAATATGCTGCAGAAATCTGAGTCTGGCTGCAACCATTTTAACTGTGGGTATCTGAAGCTGCTGCCTGTTCACTTCCTGGATTTACACAGAGGCACACCACCAGCTCTGCAGCCCTGCAGCTCTCATAGGCCCTCGTATGACTCACCTACCCTCCCATCCTGGCAAAGAGTGAGAGAGAGAGCTGTGCATGATGACAGTTCTCTAAAATGCATTCCAAGTTCATCACAGCACACCCACCTTACTGTGCTGTCATATGGTGTTTATCCTCTCTTTTTCAGACACACCACAGCCTGTGACCATCTCCACCTTCCACCCTTAGTGAGCGCCACTCACCAGATTGGATGCAACCCCTTATTGCATAAGAAGGTCAATCTGCGCTTTTTGATGCTATACGATCTGCACTCTGTCTGTCCAGTTCTCCCAGTCAACACCACCATAAAAGTAAGGGGGACTTGCAATAGTGTTATCCAATTATAAAATGTTTTATTTTACTTTCAAACAGTAGGAACAAAAAAACACCAGTCTGTATGCCAGTCCACATAGTAAGCAGTATTCCAAACAACAAAATGACCGCACACTTTGCGGCGACTGAAATTGCGTCGCCGGAAGTGGCGTACCTGAAATGACGTCATGAACGGGGCTCCTCCCAATGTGTTTTTCGTCGGTTATGATGTCATCACGGGATCTGAAATTGTATACGTTTTCACATATTCTATAGGCTATAATATAGAGTGTATTGTACAGCACAGTACCAGGTTTTATTAAATTTAACTTTATAACATTTTCTATCTTTAAAAATTTGCTCTGCGTTCAGGAGACACTGTCACCTTGTGACTACGTGTTATGGGAGTCTCAGAATCCCTGCCAGGACTTCCAGGACTCCTACTCTCAGAATCACTGCCAGAACTTTCAGAACCCTTGCCAGGACTTCCAATGGTACTCACAGAATTCCTGCCAGGACTTCCAATGGTATTTGCAGAATCTCTATCAGGACTTTCAATGGTACTCATAATATCCCCACCAGGGCTTCTAATGATACTCGCACATTTCCTACCAGAACTTTTAATGGTACTCACAAAATCCCAGCCAGGACTTCCAGAGTTCCCTATAATGAGACTGGACAGTTTCAACCCTTAAAGTGGTTAGTGTTGTGTCTTATCTCCATCTACCCTTGTTCAAAGAGCTATAATACTGTGAGATTGCCTCATCATTGCCAACCTGAACTGACCTGACTATTGCCACCTGCCTTCGACCCCTGCCAGGAGTTGACTACTCTCTTGTTTGCTGCCTGCTAAGATCCTTGCCCAGACAGCACCATTCCCTTGCTTGACATCTGTTTTGACCCCTTAGTGGACATAGACCTATTCTCCTGCCTGCCACCTAATGTATATTCTCTACAGCATAGCCTTTCTGTTCCTGCTATCTGCGTAATAGGCTGATCCTAATTGTGGCCACCTGGGGACAGTTTTCAGCATAGTAATCTGGGACCACTTCCAGATTACTGGTTTCCGGTCCATTTCCACCTTCAGGAGTTCTGGTGAAAGCCAACAGTCGCTTAGAACCCTTGTCTCAGGTGAGCCGGTGTTACTTGCCATGGGGCCCCATAAGAGACTGTCACAGTGACAGTGTATCACGTACCTGGTGCTGGAGGCCAATAGAGAGAGCTAAGTTCCAGGCTCCTCTAAAGGTGGAACAGGAGGAGTCAAGCCCAAAGTAGCACTGGTCGTCTGCTGGAATGCAGAGATGTTCTGATTATGAATGACATGAGTGTATAGAGTCCCAGATAACTGGAGTTATGAAGGATAGAGTTCACTGGACTTGGTTGGACAGGACAGTTGCGCTGGAAATGGCCCATGGCCCCACAGTATAGGCACACGGTAGGTTGCCATGTCGTCTGTGTGCCCTTTCTTTGGGAGTCAGAGCGAGTCGGAGGAGGCTGATTTACATCGGTTCCACTTCACAAGTGTTGGAGGACTGAGGAACAGGGGCAGGGACTGGTGGTCCCAGAACCTCTGGCAATATCCATGTGGGCCGGAAGGTCTAAGTACATTTGGAGAGTCTTTAACACAGGCGGTGATCCAGCTAAGTGGGGAGCTGAATGAGATTCTCTAGAGAGGCGGGGGCTTCAACCCTGGCCAACTCATCCTTTAGGGCTTTGGACATGCCCAGACGGAACTGGTATTTCAAAGCTGCATTGTTCCATCCGGTATTGGCTGACCATTTGCTGAACTCCACAATAGTATTCCTCCACAGGTTGTCAGCCTCGTTGCAGGGCATGAAGGGCGGACTCAGCGGTGGCGGTTCTTTGCGGGTCATCATAGAGAGCAGCCATGGCTTCGAAAAAGGTAGTGACAGAATTTAGTGCTGGGTTCTTTTGCTCCAGCAGGCAGTGAGCCCAGGATTGAGGTTCATCAGGCAAGAGTTAAATAATGAACCTCATCTTAACAGTCTCAAGTGCAAAAGTACTTGGTTGCAGAGCAAAGTAAAGTGCGCAGGCATTTTTGAAAGCCCTGAATTTACATTGGTCCCCTAAGAAGTGTTCAGGAGTGGGGACTCTGGGCTCTGGAGGCAGTAGCACCACAGCAGATGTAGCAGCAAGAGAAGAACTGGAAGGTGCAGCTGCAGAGGCAGGGCTGGCAGCAGGATTCTGGTCAGCAGATTTCACAGAGGCAGTGAGGGTGTGAAGATATCCTTCCAGCTGTAAATCTCCATCTTGCAGGTTTTTAACTGCTTGTGTGAGGGGCGTCATCTGTTGACATAAAGCCTCCAACACAGAAGCACCTCTCTCAGCCTCCAACATAATGGCTGGTAGATACATACTTAGTAGATCACATACCTAGTGACTTCTGACTAGGATGCTTGTCAGAGGAACACCCGGGAGTACAGCTGATGCACTGGAGTGGTGTCTGCAGACAGGTGACACCTGTGAGAAACAGCAGGTCTTTAGTAGCACAGAGAACAGGAGAGAAGTTGGTTCGAAGCCAAGGTCAGGTGCCAGGTGGGAATCAGAGCAAGCGTAGTCAGGAGGATAGCCGGGGTCATACACAGGAGAGCAGAGAGAGAAGATGCATAAAAGAAGCCGGGGTCAGGCAGAAGGCAGTTCCAGGGCAAGCCAAGTTGGTAACAGGAATTCACAGAAACAAGGCTATCACAGGAACAAACACACTGGAGAGCCGCAGATTAACCAGCAATTGCAGAAAGTTACTGGCTTCCTTATAAAGGCAATACATTCCGGGGGGTGCATGTGTGCCAGTGCGCATCCTGTGGCCATGCAAAGTACTGGCAGGTCTTCGGACACCTCTTCCGCGGACAGTACCCTGACACAATGTCTATGTATCAGCTCTGGATCACTTTACACTCACTTCTTCAGGGCTTTCTTGACACTCCTTTTTCTAATGCATTTCGTTCATGTGTAGTTTAATCACAGAGGCTTCTATGATTAAGCCCCATATAGCGAAATGCATTAGGGGGGCTCTTCTATGGGTGGTGATCCTGTGTTTGGCCAGCCGCCATTTTCTTGTAGTCTAAGCTGAACCTGACAAACCTCATATTCCCAACCAGCACCAGCATACAATGTTAACGTCCACAGGACTCACTTTCCGGGTCATTGGAGTGGTACTATTTTTTAGTTTAGCCTCCCATGATTGCTGAGCATTGTCATATAAGAGAGGGAATAACATCATCAATCTTTCTAAGCTCCGACACCAGTCATCATGGGGTATTTTGGTGGCTGCAACAGAAAGGAGCAGCAAAAGAGCACTTAAGAGGTAAGTATAAGTAAGGGGGGGGGGGGGTGGACTTTACACAGACACTGTTACTGTGCCCTGAATGGGGAAGGTGAGACACTTTCTCCATAATATAGTATATCATTATCTGTCCTCTTTTCTAGCAAATCTTCATTTTGTCATGTCTGATTGGGCAACGTTCATTTGACTAGATAGCAAGAGGGATTTCAGGCTACATAAACTTCAGTGGATAAGCAGTGCAAATTAGTATTTAAAAAAAAGCCCACTCATATTACACCACAATGAAGTGAAACTGCAAATAGCACCTAAGCATAAAGTATTTAACAGAAAAGTAGGTAAAGATGGGGAAAAGGGAACAAGAGTCTCACTGTGGGTGAGCCACTTTCAGCCATCCACCAATATGGGTACCTGCAGGGTGCCATGGTGATGAAAGATGGGCATAGTCTTCTCACACTTCATTTTCAATAAGACATCTGCTGTGTAAGGGCAACCAATCCCTACAGCATGCCAGCAAATAAGAGGTTAATCTGTCCAGCTGTCATTAAGTGGAGCCCCTGCTGCTCCTCCCACCCATAATTGCTAATAACAAGGGACATTAACACTAATAACGCTCTCTCTTACATACTGGAGTGTTTAGCACAGCAATTGGACACAGACTGAGCCAGAAATCTCTTCACATGCACGGTGCACATGTGTGGGTGAGCAGAGCTCTGCACAGACTGATAGACACGGGTCACCTGGGCTCCCTTATTAGTATTATTATACGGAATTTATATAGTGCAAACAGTTTGAGCATTTCTTTACAAAAAAGGGGGAGACAGAACAGTTAAATACAATTCAAGACCAGTGGGCTACACAGGCCCTGCTCTTGAGAGCTTACTATCTAAAAGTATAATGTCAGGAGAATGTAAAAATTGCAGTGTTACCTATTACACCCAATATGAACTCAGATTTGTACAGCTAACCTGCGGTAAAAAATACATCAGGAATGTCATAGCTCATCGGCATTTACCTCTAATATCAACTTTGAGCGAACTGAAGTAATTTTTTTTTGTTGAGAAAAATCCAATTTCCTGATTGTTAAAATCCTTGCAATGTGCATTGACCAAACTTTATGGTAGATTCTTACCTTTAGTTGGTCTGAAGACATAGCTGTCTGTTTCACCAGACTGATCGCATGCCCATTCAGAATGGGGGGATCTGATTCATTTTGATCACCTGGTGCATGTTCTGTATTCTAATAAGAAAAGCTCACCAAAACTTACATTTCTGTTGCAGGAGGTGCCTAAGATCTGACTTAAAGTCTCTGTTTTTTTTTTTTTTTTGTTAAAAATAACAAACATGTTATAATTACCTGCTCTGTGCAGGGGTTTTGCACAGAGAAGCCCAGATCCTCCTCTTCTCGGATCCCTCTTCGGTGCTCCTGGCCCCTGCCTCCTGCTGAGTGCCCCCACAGCAAGCAGCTTGCTAGGGGGGCACCCAAGCCGAATGTGTCCATTCAGTTGGAGGCAAGTCCTCTCTCCTCATTGGCTCACTGACTTTGACAGCAGTGGAAGCCAATGGCACTGTGCGGCTGTCTCAGCCAATGAGGAGGGGAGTCCCAGACAGCCGAGTCTCTCGTGCAAAATCACTGGATCTAGATGGGGCTCAGGTAAGTATTATGCCGCATACACGCGGTCAGATTTTCCGACGGGAAATGTTGGATGCGAGCTTGTTGTCGGAAAGTCCGACCGTGTGTGTGCTCCATCGAACATTTGCTGTCGGACTTTCCGCCAACAAATGTTTGCTAGCAGGATCTCAAATTTTCCGTCAACAAAACTTTGTTGTCAGAAAGTCTGATCGGGTGTACACAAGTCTGTCGCACAAAAGTTCAGGCATGCTCGGAATCAAGCAGAAGGAGCCGCACTGGCTATTAAACTTCCTTCTTCTCGGCTCGTCGTACGTCTTGTACGTCACCGCGTTCCCACGTTCTGAATTGTTGGCCAACATTTGTGTGATCTTGTGTATGCAAGACAAGTTTGAGCCAACAACCTTCGAACAAAAATCCATGGTTTTGTTGGCGTAACGATCGTGTGTACGTGGAAATAGGGGGGCTGATGTACACAGAAGGTTTTTTATCTTAATGCATAGAATGCATTAAATAAAAAACCTGGGGGCATGGCTAGGCTTAGCATGTGGGAGGCTGTGCTCTCCTGAGCTCCTGCCGACCTCCTGATTTTAAAGAGCAAAAGAGGCATCTCCCAGAACTCTCCCTCCCCACAATTATCTTCTCGGCTCTTCAGCGGGAACGACACTGCAGCGTCACCCACTCACCAGGGCAATGGCAAAATGGGTGAAAGACCTTGGAACGGTGCCGGATCCAGGCCCTCAAGATGGCACCAACCCACTCCAGCCACGCTCTCTGACTAAGGACAGGGGCAGAGATGCTGCGGAGTGGCTGGATCGCTTTGCATGGAGTGCGGCTCTGGTCTCCTCTGCCTCTGCTGGTGGGATTGCCTCTGCAACATCAGGGACGGTGGGCACGTAGAGACAGCTGGCTGTTTCATCATATGAGGTAACAAGGTGGGATGGCATGGTGGAGTGGCTGGAGGCTGAGGGAGGAGTGAGGAATGAGCCTGCTCTTGGTCAGGCCTCTCTACATGGCCCCACAGAGGAGCCAACTCTTAAGGAAGTGTTCATGGCTGTGCAAAACTGTAATCACACACCTGCCTCCCTGACTACTCAGTTCCACCACTTAAGAGAGGATGTTACTATTATGCAGCATGATATGCAGCATGATATGCAGAAAGTGTGGGAGTGCACATCTGCTCTGGAGGGAAGGGTGAGCAACATAGAGGACTAGATGGGCCCCCTCCAGCGTGACGTAAAACCAGTGGGCTTGCAAACTAATCACCACGCTGATCGCATTGATGATTTAGAAAATTGACTTAGAAGAAACAACGTGTACATTCTGGGCCTTCCTGAGAGTATGGAGGGCAGGAACCCCACTGAGTTTATCGAGCAATGGTTGCTGGATGTCTTCACTCCATTCTTTGCGGTGGAAAAGGCACACAGAATCCCTGCCTCCGGTTAATGCGCCACGTCCGTTTATCTTAAAAATGCTTCATTACAGAGACAAGATCCTCTCTCTCGCTCACACTAAGGTTAATATTGACGTAAACAGATCCAAAGTTTCTTTTTTTCTTTTTTTTTTCTATTCTGTTGAAGTCCAAAAGCTATGAGCTCAGTTTGCGGATGTTAAAAGGCGCCTTCGCAATCTTCAGATCCAGTACACCATGCTCTACCCTGCTAAGCTCCAGATCATTGCTAAGGGAGAAACGCTATTCTTTACAAATCCTAAGGTGGCCGCCACCTGGCTTGACAGAAACGAGCAACACTTACCTCATCCTCCTCATAAAGCTAATTCCTCATGATGCGTCTTGGAATATGAAGCTACCCTCTACTTTAGGTCTACTGTTGATTGGAGATGCCTACTTCATCACACCCAGCTAAAGGCGGTTGCTTTAAGGTTATCAACCTCAAACTCTATGTAATTTCAGTTGAAATTCTTCTGCACTGATGGGATCCATGTGCAGATGCAAGCCTGGATGGACTTCTCTTCCCCCCTGTCCTTCCTGCGGGAATCTGTTTAGCATCCAGAGTTCTGGGATGCGAGTTTGGATGGGTTTGTTCTCTTTGTTTTTTTCTCTACTCACATGCTGTTCCATCTTGAGGCCTGTTATGCTTCCGGCAATATTTGACTGGACCTTTACCAAGAACTGTACAGTGATACACATGCTTCTACTGTTTTTGAGAACTGCTATTTTACAAGAGCAGGACCATAGGACACCCAGTCACAGGTTCTGCGAGTATGTTGCCCTGCCTCTTCTCCTAGGCCATGTGTTCACTTACGAGAATGGCTAGTGAACTTGTAATTTTGTTCTGGAACATCAGAGGACCCAATTAAAAAGTGTGCCCTGTTTAAAGCACTGTCTCAACACGCTCCATCCATTGTCTGCTTGCATGAAACGCACTTAACACATGACACTGTCTCTCTATTGCAAAATAGAATGTTTTCTACTCTACTCACACTTTGTATATTCTGCTTATGCCAGAGGCTCTAGCATATTAATTTCCTCCAAATTCCAGTTTTCCTGCGCACAGACTTTGATAGAGCCCCAAATTTTTTCTATGCAATGTATTTTGGGGTCTGTATATATTCCTCCTCCCTATAACAGCAAGGCACTATGGAGGATAGGTGAATTTTTGGCAGATTACCCGGGGATTCCTCTGCTGGTTGTGGGGAACTTTAATACTGTATGCAATCCCAGCATGGATAAGCACCCGACGGGTCCTCAGGTGGAGACTCCCTTTTATAGGCTATGCAGGGAACTGGGATTGCATGACATATTGCGACTTAAGAACCCACTGTCCCATGCTTACTCATGCTGCTCCAGTACCTATCAAACTCTGTTGAAAATAGACCTCTTCTTGGTCACAGACTCATTTCTTCCATGGATGTCCAATATACAGTACTTGAAAAGGGGTTGTCAGATCACTCCCCCCTCCTGGTCACTCTAGACAGAATTAAACCAAGGACTAAACCTAATTGGTGGGTTCCTGCTTTTTGGTTGCAGGTACTGCCCCAGGGGGATTCCATGGGTAAGGCCCTAATTTAATTTTTTCACATTAACGAAGGCTCTGCCTCCCCCCAAGTGGTTTGGGACACCATGAAAGCGTACTTACGGGGTATGTTGCTCAAAGCCATCAATGTCCACAAAAAATCTAATGTGGCATGGGAAAACCTTCTAGCGACTGAAGTGCAGAAGAGGGAAGCTCAATATATTCAGGACCCTACCCCCTCCAATCGCTCAGCATGGAAAGATGCTCAATTGATATATAGGCGAACAGCTCTAGATAAAGCTGAACACTCTAGATTTTACTCTAAATGCCACGGTTTTGAGAAGAGAGAGAGAACAGGTCACATGCTGGCAGTAATAGCGAGCTCTCAGAATGCCACTAATTCTATTTCTTCTATTACAACGCCAGGGGGTACCTGTACGAATGAGCAGTGTGACATACTGAGATCATTTGGTACTTTCTATAGCAAGTTATACCTGAGTAAGGTCAATTACCCAGTGGCACAGCTAAGGGAATTTTTGGACTCTCTAAAACTGCGCTCTCTCTCTCTCTCTCTGCTATAGCTTTAACAGGAATTAAATGCCCCCCTGACATTGGGCGAGCTCAGCCAGACAGTAGCGGACTCCCGTAATGGGAAGGCCCCGGGTCTGACTTACCACCTGAAATTTACATAATATGTTTTTACATAACAATATGGGGAGGTGCTGCTTCCAAAACTGTTGCAGACCCTTAATCAGGCATCTGAATCCTTTTAGCTTCCGGACTTCATGAATGATGCCTGCATCATCCTACTTCCAAAACCGGGTAAGGATCTCCTTGCACCAGAATCTTACCGCCCTATTTCACTTCTGAACTTGGATGTGAAGATTCTTGCCAGGATACTGGCCACAAGACTTAGCAAGGTGATGCAGGGGTGGGTCCATCCAGACCAGTCCAGCTTTATACCCACCAGATCCACAGCAATAAATAGACTGTTTCTGAATATGCAGTTACCATTGGATAACCCTGGAAAGTGGGCCATCTCGTCACTTGAAGCTTGAAGTGTCGAGTGGACGTACCTATGGGAGGTTCTGGGGTTGTTTGTTGTTGGAAAAGATTTATCCGTTTGGTCAAGTTACTCTAGTCATCCCCCAGGGCCTGTATGCAAATTAATGGATCCGTTTCTGAATTCTTCCCTTTATATAGGGGTACACGGCAGGTCTGAAGCTATCTGTGGTTTTAAGAAGGGTGATAGGAATGAAAAAGTTTTATTATATGCTGACGATGCTCTGTTGTTTCTTGGGGATATGGACAAATCCCTAACCTCCCTTATGTCACTCATACATACTTTCGGCTCATTTTTGGGCTTTGCTATTAACTGGAACAAGTCCATTCTGTTCCCCCTAGATGATCCCAATCTGACTATCCCAGAGGAGGGAGGCTCAGCAAATCAGAATAGTGTCCTCCTTCAGGTATTTGGGAATTTGGGTGCATCCCAGCGTGGAAGACTACCTACGATACAATCTGGCTCCCATTTTGCATAGATTTAAGCTTAAGAGTACCATTTGTACAAAGCTGCCATTATCGGTTGTAGGACGTGCAAATCTCATAAAAATGATTTGGGCCCCTCAGTTATTGTACATCCTCCATAACTCACCCATTTGGATATCCCTAAAATGGTTTAAGCAAATAGATGCGTTGTTTTGCATATTGTTATGGAAAGGCAAAAACCCTAGGATCAAACTCTTCACTCAGTTACCTAAGGATGGGGGTGGTCTAGCGGTTCCTCAGCCAAGAATATATTTCATGATTTTCCAAATGCAGCATTTTGCTGGATGGGGAGTGATGAACTGGGCAGACCCTATACAGTCCCTCCTACTGAGTCCTAATCCCCGCTATCACCTCTTGGCACAATTGCAGTCAGGGGCTTTTGTCCACCTTCAATATGGCCCAGCCCTGAAACTAATGAATAAAGCATGGTAGGAAAGTAAATAATGAAATATGAAGGGGTTTCAGAATATACACCGGTTTGGTGGAATAGAAATTACGAGGGGTTATTTAAATTGGAGGGGTTTGAACGTTGGCACTCTCAATGTCTCCAGTATATAGCACAACTTTACTATTAAAATGTACTGAAATCCTTTAGGGATCTATAGAAAGCCTATCGAATTCCCCGCCATGATTTCTTTAAATATCTCCAACTCTGCCATGCCTTACAGGCTCAGACTAAATCTGTCAAATTAGAAGTCAGCCCTATGCCACTTTTAACCTCTCTAGCGGGTGCTGCTGAGAACAAAGGTCTATCTCATTTTTATATTTTTTTATGCACATAGTTTTACATCTTTTTATATTTTTGTGGCCTACATTGCCATTTTAGCGATTTTGTATTATTTCTTTGTGCCAGATCTGTCTCCCAATCTGTTTGGTCGATGCTTGTGAGCTTTGGTGTGTTTTTGGGTGACAGGAATGATGCATGCTCCAACCATATATATATTGTACTTCGATTGCTCTGTCATGGGGATCCATGCACTATCAGTGTTGTGAGGCTCTCCTACATAGCCCCACTTGTGGACCCCAGAGCTCCCATATTATGCGATTGAGCAGGTTCAGAGATGAAAGCCCCTCCTACATGTGAATCCTGATGGGTACTATACTTTAGAAAAGACACAAACTTTGTGAGCACCATTTATTTCCATTGCCTGTCATCTTATGCCATGCTATTTCAACTACTTTGTTTTTATACTTATATACTCATCTGTGTTGTCATGGTTATGCAGTAATGTTTGTCAGCTTACCTCTCCCTCCATGCGTTCACCTTTAGAGGCCAACCACTCTCACCTGGCTGCTTAAATATTCTTCCCTCAGCATAGCTCCACCCCAGCCTCTAATTAGGAACACTATATTAACCTGTGGATTGCAAGCCAACCTCGCTGATCAATATTGTGATTTGGCTTCCGTGTGCTCATTGCTCTGTGTCCTACGTCTGATACTGTTTACCGATCTTGGCTTGTTCTTAAGAATTCCTGCTTGCTTGCGACCCTGACCTTTTAGCGGGTTCTCTGTCTATTCCTGTCTGCTAGTCGCCCTGACCTTTGGCTTATCTCCTTACTATCCCTTGTTGTCCTGGACTGCTGCCTCCTCTCTGTCCTCCTGTAGCCTACCATGAGCGTGAGCTGGGAGACCCTGTGGGCCGCGACCTGGAGCCAGTTGCAGCGCAGTCCATCCTCACCACTAGAGGCTCTGGTGAACACCTGCTGGCTCTTAGACTCCACGCCCTGGGAAATCTTATGCTCTAGCTCCCAGTGGGATCTGTGTTGTTGCTCTAGTGGACCTGCCTTCCTGAACCACCCAGTGTTCCATCCACAGCAGTCAGCTGTAGGGTCCACTACCTTGCGGTGCCTTCCAGACCCCAACGGGGTGCATCTGTCACCTGGAGTCAGGTGACCTGACATGTGTATCATGTATTATTTTTGTTCTTTATTTTTTTGTTGTTATTAGAAAAAACAGCTTGCTTCAATTCAGCCCCCGAAGAAGGTATTTACACCTATATTCCGAAACATGTTGGGATTATTGTGATTACACACTCCACCTGATCTCGTTTTGAGATCCCCTGTGTGTTCCAGAATCTAGCTGCTGCTTATTGATTGAACCTGATTTAATTGTTTTTAGGTGTTCATACCTGTGTATCAACGTTATCATTTGTACCCAATAAATTTTGTACTTTTTTACACAATGTTACTTCTTTAAATTCTAGTTTACTGCCTTTGCCCGTACAATCCCTGGGGCACCTCTCTTTGCAATATCTCATTTGTATATGGCCAATTAGTGTCCAACCTTCAGGATAGACTCAACTGGAGGGTAGGAGAGGGTGGGAGAAGTATATAGGAGTAATAACGGATAATGACTGGCAAACTATTTTGGAGAATGTACCCTCTGTGTCACTCTCCTCTGCACAACGCCTGACCCAATTGTTTATCATGTGTAGGAAATATAGGATCCCAATAAAACTGTTTCAATGGGGTAGGTGACACACTCCAGAGTGCCCGCGATGTCAGCAATCTCCCGCAGGTTTCCTCCATATGCTATGGAAATGTCCCAAACTGGTCAGGTATTAGCATGAGGTGGTGAGCACGATCAACAGTGCTTTTCTTACACACATCGATCTAGACCCTAAGTTATCCTTGTTGGGTTGCTTGGATGATGAAGTATTTTTGCCTGGGACACTGGTACCTATTAATAGATTGCTGTTCATAGCGCGTAAGCTTATTGCCATGAAATGGTTGTCACCTAGCCCTCCATGATTTGATACTCTTTTGAAAGAACAACAGGTTTATAGAAATAGGGGCACACCGATTAAATTTTACAAACTTTGGGAGCCATGGCTAGCAGCGCCTGGACTGGCTCCATTTTCACTGGTTTCTCTCAGATTACTGCAAAGTGGATGATTGGGCAGGCTTGTGGTGTACGGATAGGGTTTATATTGATGGGCACTGGCTATTCGCTCAACAGTTATAGCTACATGGAAACACTTTGCTAAATACAATCATAAGATGGTTGCTCAAATGTGAGGATTACGGTGGGTCATTCTGAGTCAAATAATTGGTGGAGGTAGAGAATCTGGAGACCGGCAGGCCATGGTGAGACAGACGTGATGCTAAATAACAAATGGCTATTCTGCAACCCTAAATAAGTGCTTTCAGAGTAGTATGTTTTTGGGCGTGAGACTAAAGCCTCATACACACGATCGTATTTTCGGCAGGGAATTGTGTGATGGGAATTGTGTGATGACAGACTGTTTGCCTAAAATCCGACCGCTCCATCAGACAACTGTTGGCCAACTTTCCGCCAACAATTTGCGGAAAGTTGGCCAACAATGTATGTATGTGCTGTATGTGCTAGCCTCTCACCTTAAAGATAGACCCCAAATAGGTCTAGTTGTGCATCAGGCGTATAACACTGATGTGTTCTTTTCCTCCTCTGTGGGTTTATCCTGGACAGATGATCACTGCAGTATCAAGGCTGTTTCACCATAGAATCCAAGTTCCATGACCGGCTCCTTTAAAACATTATCTCCAAGACCTTTTGTTATTCTGAAGAAATCCCTGTGTGTTTATCTGTGCCCCTGTGAGTCTAATGGGAGTGGTTTAATAATTAAGATTAATTATTAATTATTGTTGATGCACGACTAGACCCATTTGGGGTCTATCTTTAAAGTGAGAGGCTAGCACATACAGGGTGTGGATTGGAGAAGGATATCTACAAGTTATCATTTTACCTACAATTGGACTCCGTTTCTTTTCCCTCTCCTCTCTTCTTTGTTTAAATTTTTTGCACATATTTTTATTTTTAAAAGAGACTATTGCATAGAACCTTTAGACACTTTAGATACACTTTATTATTGGATCACTTATCCTTGTATTGATCTGTTGGCCTAAATTTCTTTGATGCCATTGTATTGCACTGTTTGCACACTGGGAAGTGAGATATTATTAGCACTTTATTATTAGCACTTTATACCCAAGGATTGTTTTAGAGTTATTTAGCGCTGTGTCACTATATTTTACATCTGGATAAAGCATAGGCAATATCTTGCCATTCCGATAATTCCAACGTGGTATTCAAGTCCCGTTCCCATTGAGTCATGTAAGGGAGCTTAGCATACCTATATTGTTCCCTAGATAAACTTGCTGTGACCTTCAAACTACCGTAAAAAACTGACTCAGTTTAAATCCACCCCAATAACCTTAATCTGCATTACACAAATCTCGATATTATATTAAATACTTTCAGTCCTGTCCTCGACTTTGTTGGTCGCCAATTATGTTACCCGTTTATTATATTTAAGATTTAATATCTCAAAGATATGATGTGGGTTAAAAGGGAGTTCTTTGACCGAGAGTGAAAGCTTTAAACACAATAACAACATTTATTGGTGAGTAGTTGAATGTCTATCTAATACACAGCCATCTATCTATCTATAGTCTATACACCAAGGAAGAAAATATTAGGTTAAAATAAAAGAATACAGAGTATATTCCTCAAGACATCTAAATACAAACAGCAAACAAATAGCCATTGGCTCCGGCTGCTGTCAATCAAATGCTGTGCTTAGCGAGCGGGGGCAGGGCCAAGCCGCTGCTGCTCTGTGTCGCTAGACGCAGACAGGGTGGATTGGATGCGAGCCCACACAGGTGCGCCCATGGAAAATGGCTTTCCATTTGTGCACGTGCCAAATAGGGGCCTGGAGCAATGGAGGGGGACCCCAAAAGAAGAGGATTGGGGCTGCTCTGTGCAAAACCATTACACACGGCAGATAAATATAATGTTTGTTATTTTAATTTTAAAAAATTAAGCTTTAACCAGTTCCTGCCCAGCCTATAGCAATTTGATGGCCGAGCGGTCGTGCTGCAGGAGCAATCTGTCACCAGCTGTGTCCACCGGACACATCCGATGACTGATCAGTGTACCAGCCCATTGCTGGTACCATGTGATCTCTGTGATCAATCACAGCAGATCACATGACAGTTGTAAACAATGAATTGTTTAGGTTTTGTTTCATGCCATTCAATGTTACAATTGTGTCGTCATGTGTGATTGGTCAAAGTGATCACATGGTACAGACAGGGTGAGCATAATGTTTGTTTAAAAAAAAACAAAAAACCCATACTTCTCTTCTAACTTTGCTGTGAATAAGGATAATGTAACGGCTTAAGATGCACCAAAAGAGAATGATTAAGTACTGTGGTGGTACCTCTGAATTAAACAACTAGCAAAGGTCTCTGTCTGTGTGGCAACTGTAAATGGACAGTCTTTAGTCCTGAATCTTCAGCCGCTATCGTTGGGGACAATTATACCATTGGTGGACATGAGAACAGCTTCAATAAGGCCTGTAGGCAGTGACGGGCTATAGTGTGTCAGTTTCTAATGTTTCAGTCTCCCCGGTGTCAACAGGTTATGATTGCAAGGCCCTCTCACCAGACCCAGTGCAGAAGTTCCACTGAGTGTAGGAGAATCTTCTGTCTTGGTTCAGTGTGGTTCTGAACCTTGGCTCACCCAGCAGTACCGATATAATGAGAGCAATGCGAGGCTACCAGCAGTGGTGACTCAGTACCAGCCCCGTGCTTTTTTGATCATCTCTCTCTCTGTGGCCTCACAGTTGTGTGTTTGAGGCCTACAAGCAGGTCTGTATGGAGATGTACTCATTTTAGCTTCTGCCGCAGAAAGACAGTGCAATTCAAAGAACAGTCTGGGAAGATACTCTCTCCACACCTGTCCTTGCCTACCATGGGAACTGTAGTCCATTGGGTAATGGAGGCCCACAGTAATTCTCAGCTTCACAGTCCATTGGGTGCTGCCGCTACTCCAGCCCGCCCTCTTGATGGGAGTCCCACTTGTCTGTTTGGTCCCAGTGCACAGGTTGCTATAGGAGACAGCGATCCTACCTATACAGCAGTGTCATCCGGCTGGAGGCCATCTACTGTATAGCTGTCTACCTATAGAAGTCTCAGAGTCTGCCAATTATCATTGCATCTACTCAAGGGTGTCCTGGCTCTAGGCCTCTCTCCCACAGTTCTGTTAAGAGACAATAAATCACTTTTTCGCATCCAAAAGTGACTGGCGCCCATCATTTCTTCTTGCATCACACCCAGCATGCCTGGTAACCCACTCTACAAGGAAGAATGTCAGCTCTGACTCCAAATCTCCGACTCTGGAGACCATTAGGCCTCTAGGGGTCGGAGCCCTTGCTGCAATAAAAAAGCCAGTGGTTTACTACCAGTTGTTCATACTAGGTCAAATTCAGGAACTTACACAGCTTGCTTTTGTAAAAAATGCATTGAACAAGGCATCAATAATTACAAAGCAACATTAATATATGTCCTTTATATCTACCTAATGTAGCCAATAAACTGAATAAAGGGTATCACTTAATCTCCAAACTTTCTTCGTTAATGGCCAACAGTACAAGTCTATGCTGTTGAAATGCTCAAAACAAAAGCCTTTGCCACCCTCTTGTGGTGATTCTTTGTCACTGCATGGAAAAGAAAAACTGTAATGCCGCGTACACACGGTCGGACTTTTCGTCTACAAAAGTCCGACAGCCTGTCCGACAGACTTCCGACGTACCTTCGGCGGACTTGCGGCAGACTTTCTTACGAACGGACTTGCACACACACGACCACACAAAAGTACGACAGCCTAGTACGCGGTGACGTACACCAAGTCCGACGAGACTATAAAACGGAAGTTCAATAGCCCGTACGACACCCTTTGGGCTCCTTCTGCTAATCTCGTGTTTATCTCGTGTTAGTAGAAGTTTGGTGAGAGACGATTCGCGCTTGTGAGACTCGTATTTTTCAGTTCGTTTTAACTGTTGTTCAGTCTGTGCTTGTGAGGTTTGTATCTGCTTTTCAGTGCGTTTGGTCAGTTGGCATTGAGAAATCTTTGTTTTATTGGCCGCTCGTTCCTGATTTTCAGGTCGTTCTTCACAGGCCTTGCTGTTCTTCAGTGCGTTCTGTTTAGTGCGTTCTGACCAGCCGACCGTTTTGAAGCCATGTTACCTGTATGTACTCGTCGTAGAGCTCGTGCATTGTATGTGCTTGGTGCTGTAGTTTATTCTTCAGCCCAAGACCAGTCCATGAACAGGGCGAGGAGGAGTTCATGGACCAAGAATTGGTTGCTTCAGCGTGACCAGTTCTGTCACATGCCTTTGCTCCGTGAGATCCGTGAGAATAATCCTGAGGATTTCAGGAACTTTCTCCGGATGACGGACCCCGTTTTTGACCGTTTGTTGGCTTTGCTGACCCCCTATATCAGCAGGCAGGATACCTGCATGAGGCAAGCCATCACTCCGGAGCAGAGGCTGGTCGCTACCTTGCGGTATTTGGCCACAGGGAGAAGCCTGCAGGACCTTAAGTTCTCGACAGGCATCTCCCCCCAGGCTCTGGGGATCATTATCCCAGAGACCTGTTCTGCCATCATACAGGTCCTGCAGAAGGACTATATTAAGGTAAGATATTTTTCTTTTATTAGCATCACATGTTCTTTTATGTAATCTTTGATAATGTGATGTATTTCTTGCTTCAAACACTACTTACCATCATTGCAATATAGTGTGAATGTCCCCTTTTTATCCTCACACATGCTGGAATTTTTTACTGTTATTTTTTGTCATGCATGTATATTTTCCTTCAATAACCTTCCCAGCATGAAGTGATGGGAACATATCCACCTAGTCTACTCATTTGGAATGTATTTTGTTTGAGTGTATTTAGTGTGCTGCTAATGAGCAATTATCTAGATTTCACAACCCCCCCACCCCCCCCCCCACCTAAACTCACTCCAAATAGTGTGCTGCTAATGAGCAATTATCTAGATTTCACAACCCCCCCCCCCCCCCCACCACCACCTAAACTCACTCCAAATAGTGTGCTGCTAATGAGCAATTATCTAGATTTCACAACCCCCCCACCCCCCCACCCCCACCACCTAAACTCACTCCAAATAGTGTGCTGCTAATGAGCAATTATCTAGATTTCACAACCCCCCCACCCCCCCCCCCACCACCTAAACTCACTCCAAATAGTGTGCTGCTAATGAGCAATTATCTAGATTTCACAACCCCCCCACCCCCCCCCCCACCTAAACTCACTCCAAATAGTGTGCTGCTAATGAGCAATTATCTAGATTTCACAACCCCCCCACCCCCCCCCACCTAAACTCACTCCAAATAGTGTGCTGCTAATGAGCAATTATCTAGATTTCACAACCCCCCCACCCCCCCCCCCCCCCCCACCTAAACTCACTCCAAATAGTGTGCTGCTAATGAGCAATTATCTAGATTTCACAACCCCCCCACCCCCACCCTCGTTAAAATTTGCTGGAATGTTCTGTGGTGTTGATTTGTCTAAAGCAAATATATGTTGCACTTTGCAAAATGCATGTGCACTCTACAAGTGCATTTGTTCCAGTGCTTTAGTAAATGAGCAGAAGCTCTGCTGATTTCCATCATCAAATCATATGCAAGCCTCAAAGTGTTTTCATTAATTGCCCTTGCATGTGATTGTGTACTCCTTGCAACATGAATGCCTTTTTACATTACCTCATTTACTGTAAGCTGGTTAGCAACTGCACCTGCAGAGTGCGACAACTGCAGTCTTGTAGCCTTTTTAGTCCCTAAATTCCTGCGTGTCCTAAAAGTAATTTTTTTTAGGGATTTCACAACCCCCTAAAATGTAATCAATGTTCCATCAGAGGGGGTGAGCAATCTGATAAGTGTGCCTTTCCATATTAGTTATTCCAGAACAATTAAATTATTGAATGTTATACTGATGCTGGGGAATAATGTTTTTAATTGTCTAATTTTCTTGCAATGTTAGCTTCCAAATTAATTGATTTTGGTTTTCTTGTTTGATTTCCCAGTTTCCTTCAACGCCACAGGAATGGCAGACTGTGGCATCCCATTTTGCCAGCCGTTGGGACTTTCCCAATTGTGGAGGGGCTATAGATGGGAAACATGTCCACATTGTGCCACCACCCCATTCGGGGTCATATTATTTTAATTATAAGGGGTTCCACAGTATTGTTTTAATGGCGGTGGTGTCGGCACACTATGATTTTTTATATGTGGACGTGGGGAAGAATGGCCGGATGTCGGATGGAGGAGTATTTGCCCAGACGGAGTTCTGCCAGCGTCTCCAGAGTGGTGGCCTGGGATTGCCACCTGATGAGGATAACGTGGAAGGACTCCCCTTTGTCTTCATTGCCGATGAAGCCTTCGCTCTCAGCAAGCACCTCATGAGGCCATTCCCCCAAAGAACCCTCACCCCGGAGAGGAGGGTTTTTAATTACCGGCTGGCCAGAGCTAGAAGAGTGGTTGAGAATGCGTTTGGAATTCTGGCCAGCCGGTTCCGCCTGTTTCAAACAGCCATTAATTTGGCGGAATACAAACTTAATTTTATCGTTTTATCGTGCTGCATTCTGCACAACTTTTTAAATAAGCATTCTCCAAATTATATAGGCACAGTTGGGCCTGAGGCCGGACAAATAGAAGCCAACCTTACAGGCCTGGATACTGTCCGTACTGGCTTGGCCCCCCAAAGTGCCCGTCAAGTTAGACAGCAATATGTTAATTATTTTATGGGTAGGGGGGCCATTGCAATGGGCCAGGATATATAATTTTTGACAATAAAAAAATTATTGATGAAATCTTGCATTATATTTATTGCTTGCCTTTCTTTTGGGCTGTCTCCTAGGTTATGGTCGAGCAGTTGTAGTGCCAACTGTATTGTAATTTTAAATGTCTAAATAAGCTCCATTGCCACTGTAAACAACTTTTTTACAATTATAACTAAAATGATACTGAGCCTTGAAATAACAAACCACACATTTATTTAATTCCTATAAGGAGATGTTTTTATTAATGGTTGTTATGCATTCCGTTCTGCATTTAGTATAAAATGTTCATAGACAAAAATAGAATGATATCTTAATAATGTAGCAAAATATAATTATATCTAAATATTTATACCTAATCCACAAAAAAATATTTTTGGCTTTTTGATTTTCACAAACAGGCTTTTTTTTTTGTTTTGGGAAAATCAAGTTTTGTTTTTTTTTTTTTTTTTTTTTAAAGCAATTTTTTTGTTTATGT